>NC_058413.1:108863841-108917247 GCF_002201575.2 Neomonachus schauinslandi | reverse complement strand
TATTCAGGATATCGCTAGGTGAGAACGCGGGCCAGGGCAAGGTAAGGGAGCCTGATTCTGAGCCCCCTCTGAGCTCCGTTCCGGGCCGTGACCTTAGCTGAGTCAAGGTTATTTTCCCACCAGTGGGAGGGGGAACAGAGGTCCTTCTTATCTCAAGGGGCTCTAGTTGTGATGGCCCCATGTGGTGAAGGGTACAAGAAATGGTCAGGGGTGCTCTCCTGTGCCCACTCCCACACCCTGCACAGTAGAAGGGGCTAGAGGTCAGGGTGGGGTTGAGCCGGGGCACACTGAAAGGTGAAGTTGAGAGACCATTACATTCTTTTTCTTCAAGGTGCATAGCAAGAGGCAGGGAGCATCAGGCCTTTGGGCCTCCCTCCTCTCAGTATCTGGGAGTCCAGAGGAACGGACTGTGGATTCTAGGAACTTCTGCATCATGCAGCTATCTCCCCGGGGTAAGGAACTGTATTTGGAACAGCTGTAGGTCTCGGCTCTGCTGCTTACTGGCTTTGTCACCTTGAGCGAATCACTTGACCTCTTGAGCCTCAGTGTCTTTACTTAGGAAAGGAGGGTAGCAACTTTTAGTAGGGAGCTGTACGTAACCAACTCTTCTGAACCTGGTTTTCAATATTACCTAATTAATTCTTACAAATGAGGTTGATTACACCAACTAATGTATCATTGCACACAGAAGAGGCACTTGAGGAAGATATATTGAGAGACTGAGGAAGGTCTGGTAACAAGATTAAAGATAAGATGATTCAATTTTCTTTTTACCTGTATCTTAAACTAACTTAGCAAGACACTGAATTTGACATCGTGTTTTTAAATGCTTACAGGCCAGTTAGAAGAACGTGAGGGAACATAAAGAAGTCAGATTTATAAATACTTACTACTGTTCAGAATAAATCAGCTCTTCTATATTAAGCCATTGTTCAATGACATTCATATAACTATAAAAGATACTTCTGTTTAGAAAACATTTTTAAATATGAGAGCAATTTATAATAGGTCCATGCAAAGTGACATTTATCCCAAACATATATATTCTCACAGTAATGATTTGCTAAAAGGGTAGGTTAGAATGTGACACGATTTTTTATCATATATTCTTTTCCTTACATAAATAGAACACAAGAATGGTGTTTTCCACTACATTTTCAAATATGCTTCTTTCAGGAATTCATAAAAGTCACAGTGGAAAAGGAACGAAATGGGGCGTGTCTCATTTCTGCAAGTGGCTCATACCAGTACCTTTTTTTTTTTTTTTTTTAACTAAACTTCTCCCAGCCTTTAACTTATAACTCAGTGCAGGACCTTTCTCTTGACTATAGACATCATGTTATGAAGCCTACTCTCTTCAAAGAGGACATCCCTGGGTTAGTCATCCTCCACTCACCGATCTCAGAAAAAGCAGAACACTCTGACATAAAATCCTAATTTCTGCTCTGCGAATAGACTACTGATCTTTGGCAGTATTGAAGTTCATGGGACGTAGATCTGTTCCTGCAAAAGGGGAGTGTTATAGTAGATGACCTTCGAGAATTCTTTTGGAAATCTATTTTGTTTAATTTGTTAAACCTCATCATCATCTCTCTCTCTAAAACCATAGTCTACATATGTAGCTTTATCAAGTTCAAATGCATTTAAATAGTTTTTAGAAATTGTGAGTATATACAAGAATACAACATACAGGAAAGTTTTCTACAAATTTTAATGAGCTGACATTTGGAATTTCAATCACTAATATATACGGTAGTCCCTTCTGCTTATCTGTGGCTTCGCCATCAGCTGTTTCAATTACCAGTGGTCAACCGAAGTCCAGAGACTGTGATTGTCCTTCTGACGAATCTTTCAAAGGTCAATCGTAGCCTAGCTCTACGTCACAGCGCCCCGCATCCCTCATGCACCTCGCATCCCCTCAGCTCATCATCTAGGCACTTGATCATCTCCTATCCTCATAAAAAGGGTGAGTCCAGTAAGATATTTTGATAGAGACAGAGAGAGATCACATTCCCATAACTTTTATTACGGTGTCCTATTATAATACTTCTATTTTATTATTGTTGTTAATCTCTTACTGTGCCTCATTTATAATTAAACTTTGACGTAGGTATGTACGTATAAGAAGAAACAGTATTTATAGGGTTCAGTACTCTCTGTAGTTTCAGGCACCCACTGGGGTCTTGGAACTTATCCCTTGTAGATAATGGGAAGACTCCTGTAATAAACTGATTAAAAAGGTTGGCTTATCATCTAATATTAATAGTTACTTTTGTTTTCAAAATTATATTTTCTTTAGAGAAATCAGTGATTCTAATGCATAAAAATGTAGAGAGCCGGGGATATGTTTTAGTGGTGGGAATAACTGAGGAGATTAACTACAGTTGATTAAAATTGTGACAGATTCAGAGAAGAGACAAACTCTGGTGTTTTAAGACAGTTAGCAAAATGATTCTGACTTACGATTTGGCTCAGAAAAACTGGATTAAACTCAGTTGATTTTGTAATTGAATAAAAGATAATGTTTGAATAGTTGGTGCCAAAAACTGAAATTAAATATTCATGAGATGACAAACCATGGTAAGTTTTCTAAATAGTTCCAAATGATTCGAAAGACCCAGAATATCAACATGGTTACAGAATATTTTATATCAGGTATGTGCAAAATGTGCCATTAAATTATGTTTACTCATTGACAAGAAGCACATCATTTTTCAACCCATTCAATGAGTGTCTTTTAACATTTTCCTTTTGTTAAATTCTGTCATATTTTTAACTGACTCGTTTGCTGCATGTAGCATAGTTTTCCTTTTGTCTCCATTATTATTAACAGTAAAATAATGTAGACTTTTTAAAGCACCTTTTCTTAAAAGTATCACATTCTCTGTAAAAAGTGTAGAAATGACTGAAATTAGGGCTCTTAGGAGGACTGAAACTTACTGATTTATTTAATTTCTTTCAAAATAGCATTAATCTTTTCCTCTTTTCAATTCTTGGTGGGGGAGCCCATGCTCTGAGCATGGCCCTTCCTCAAGAGGCGATGGTACTGAGTTCCTTCTCGTCAAGGACTTTTCTTTAAAATTATAATTGCAATGGCCCATACTAAATGTATAGCAAAAAATACAACTGTTAGATCTACTTGATCAACTCAAATGCAAGCCGATTTCTATTTTCTGAAGAAAATTCTTATACATAGTAATACAATCATAAGTCCAGGTGTGTTCAGTTTATCCTACACGCTTATGCTCTGTACATAATACATGTATGCGGTCACCACATGCTGTCTAGATTCCCACCCAGCAGTGTCAGGTACGGTTTCTCCAGCCAACCTGCTGGCATGTTTTGAGCACTAACTTCCAGATTCGATCTTTAAGAACTGGTTGTGGTGAGACTGTCACCTTGACTTTTTGACAACTAACAGACCCAGTCAGTCAATCAGCTGGTCTGTCCTGTCAAGCATTAGTTTCCTTTTACTCCATTGAATAAACCAGTGATTCAGCTTAATAGAATGAGTCACTGAGTTATATGTCTGTCATGGAAAAGAATCCCTATATCTATAATTTTTCTTCAGCTTAGTTATATGTTTTATTTCTGTTTATCCATTCTTGAGCTGCATTATCTAAATTTAAGGTTTCAAAGATGAATATGTTGCATACACTGCAGAACTCCTTCCTTAATTGATCTGGGATGTCTGCCAGTCTCCTTTAGAATTCTGCACTTTTATCTTCACAAGATGCGCTTATATCCAGTGAACTGTCATACTTTGAGTTCTCTTCATTTCCTGAGCAACAAATTGGTATTCGGTTCCCTTTCCTTGAGTGAGAATTTTAATCCAATCAAGAAAATATTTCTCTATATTTATGTCCTGTGGAATTTCATATTATACATTTATTATTTTCCATTGAGCCCATTTTGAATTTATTAATGACAGTATTTAAAACTTGAGTGAGTATTTAACCCTTAGTAATGACCAGATTCTTTATTCTTAGCCAACTAATTTCACCATTTGGATGTGTAATTCTCCTCCATCAAGGAGTTGCTTTTGAGGGTTTGAGACCGAGGCCATCTTTTGTGTTCTAAAATCTTGGTTATCTTTCCTGATTTCCCTTCTTACATCTTCTCTACTGAAGAAATAGCAGTGCACCGTGGAAGAGAAAAAAGTATTGAAAGTGTTGCAGAAAATGAATAATAAAATTTACTTTTTATAAAATTTTTTTTATTTTGAGACAGAGAGAGCATGAGTGGGGCAAGGGGCAGAGGCAGACAGAGAATCTCAAGCAGACTCCTGGCGGAGAGCAAAGCCCGACATGGGGCTCGATCCCACGACCCTGAGATCATGACCTGAGCCAAAAGCACAAAGTCGGACGCTTAACTGACTGAGCCACCCAGACGCCCCTACAGTTTACTTTCAATAAGCTAACTTAGGGTAGAAATAAATCACATCATTAGACCCTGACCCTGATTTTTCTTATCGATTTTTTTTTTCTTTTGAGGCCATAAGGAATTTGTTTCCCAAGTGAAGACAGGAAGAGTCCCTCATTTGAAAATTTTAAACTTCTACCAAGGTGAGACTGTTTTGACAACAGGTAGACACTATTCACCAGTCTTGTCAACATATTTTTGCAAATATTTTTTTAATCTGATTAACTAATTGAAGAATCCTGAAATATAATCTAATGTGGCATCTTTGCCAGATCATGACCTGTTTTTCACGATTGTATTGTTTATGTTTGAGCCTAGGCTACTCTCCAAGCTATGAAAAGGCACTGCTAGTTCAAGCTGTGGGTTGGCCATTTCTGCTTTTGAGTTGGCTGGGGTGAAGCTCCAGACCTCTCAGGAAGGTTTGAAGGAATCAGCAACCCTTGTTGACTTAATGTAGCACATTCGATGAGATGCCATCTTGCGAATGGACTGGACAACGTGAAACAATAAAAGCGTGACAAAGAAAGGATGTGGGAGACCATAGGAAAGAAGTAGGTCATTTCAAGGGAACAAAGGCAAATTAAAAAAAAAAAAAATCTGTCCAAATTATAGTTCTAACATAAATGGCTTGGCTTTAAAATCTGCCTGGGCGCCATGTGTAAATGTAGAGAAACTAATATGCATACTGATGAGGCCACAGGAACAGTGGAGCATCTGCCGAGAACCCGTCCTGACGATTGTGAAGATAAAAACGCGGGAGTGGGAGAGGAGGGAGAACTGGGTAGGGGTGAAGGGTGCAGAGACACAGAGATGATCTGCATGTACTTGAAGACCTACTATGTGGAAAATGGTTTACATAAATAAACCATCCCTGCTCTATAGAACATTTGGAACTAGGGACATTCTAATTCATACCATATTTTAAAAAAACACAAAAAACCTAATTTGACCTGTTTAAAAATAGAATGAATTGTATCTTAGGACAGGAGTTGTTGTTTAAATTACTAAAAGCATTATCGTGGGGACTGTTTTAACAACAGGAGCATTAAAAATGAAGTTACTTTGGGGCGCCTGGGTGGCTCAGTTGGTTGAGCGACTGCCTTTGGCTCAGGTCATGATCCCGGAGTCCCGGGATCGAGTCCCACATCGGGCTCCCTGCTCGGCGGGGAGTCTGCTTCTCCCTCTGGCCCTCCCCCCTCTCATGTGTGCTCTCTCTCATTAATCTTTAAAAAAAAAAAAAAACTACGGGCGCCTGGGTGGCTCAGTTGGTTAGGCGACTGCCTTCTGCTCAGGTCATGATCCTGGAGTCCCGGGATCGAGTCCCGCATCAGGCTCCCTGCTCGGCAGGGAGTCTGCTTCTCCCTCTGACCCTCCTCCCTCTCATGCTCTCTGTATCTCATTCTCTCTCTTGCGAATAAATAATTAAAATCTTAAAAAAAAAAAAAAAGACAGTGGCGGGGCGCCTGGGTGGCTCAGTTGTTAAGTGTCCGCCTTCGGCTCAGGTCATGATCTCAGGGTCCTGGGATCGAGCCCCGCATCGGGCTACCTGCTCAGCAGGGAGTCTGCTTCTCCCTCTCCCGCTCCCCCCTCTTGTGCTCTCTCTCTCAAATAAATAAATAAAATCTTTAAAAAAAAAAAATGAAGTTACTTCACTAAGGAAAAGTTTTGAAAGGCCTTAAAAGTTTTTTCCCCAACTGTAGGATATTGTACTTTTATGGTTATATCTCCCCCAAGATTATCTAGTTTTTGAACAATAATCCTATTACTCGTGGCACAGCTGGGAATTTTTAATAGTTCTATTTCAGGTCATTTTCAAATGTTTTTAGTTATTAAGAGTGTTGTCTAGACCCCCGTGAAGCCCAGCAGCATTTTTAATATGATCCTAAGGCACACGCAGGATGGCATTACATTGAGAATAAAAAATACGCAAATTAATTGTCTCAATCTGACCAACATCTTGACCACACATATATTTTTCCCTAATGCATTAAAGTTGATGTAATTGTTTTTTCTAATACAATATTAATTTTACCAAGCTTGGAATATTGTTGAATTCACTTTTGAAACCAAACATAACTGTAGAAAATATGAAAACATTAAGGTCGATAAAATCTGGTATAACTTATTTTTCATGTTGTTTTGAAAATAACTTATTCAGCAACTTGAAGGAACTATAATAAAACTGAGGGGCAATTTTTGAACATCCAAGCTAGGTGTTCCAAAGATCATTCTAGAAAGTCTGTGTGCTTTGCTTCCCGGGAAAACTTTAGGCCCTAATACAGAGCTGGCTTGGTCTTAGTTTGTACATAATTTTAAACATTTTTAAAAAATATTTATTTGAGAGAGAGAGCAATAGCGGGGAGGCGCAGAGGGAGAGGGAGAAGGAGACTTCCCACTGAGCAGGGAGCCCGACAACAGGGCTTGATCCCAGGACCCCGAGGTCATGACCCAAGCCGAAGGCAGACGCTTCACCAACTGAGCCACTCGGGTGCCCCTGTACATAATTTTAATTAGATCAAATATGAGATTTCTCTATTAAGTAGCAGACTGGAGGGTGGAACATCAAGAATAATATAGTAAAATTGAGAATGAGAGAGGATTTTTTAAAAAATGTACAAAAAGAACTAAAATTCAGTATGGAGTCTTTATTTACTATGCTTACAAACATCCTGATATAACTCTTTGGAGCTCATAGATATCAATGGGATGTTCCATTAATTGAAAAATATAATAATGGTGCTTAATTACTGTAAATACATATAAATTCCTTTGGCTATGTTGTTTAATATGGTAAGGTTTTACATTACCAATATAATGGACATTTATTTTTAAAACTCAAATATTAATATTGTAACATATATGTATGTGTATACGAATTAACTCCAATTTAAACCAAAGCAATAATTGGCTAGCATTTGTAAAAACAATCTTTGTCAGAAATCAGCATTAGAGAATTTGAATGCTTAGTGCCCACATATCTTTATCCAAATATATACATGAAGACTTTGTTAATTTGTATAAGCAATATTAGAAATGATTTTTCATTAGTGAAGTGAATAGTGTCCTATATATGTGGTTGATAGGAAATATTGGTCAGACTCTCTTCTTTTTAAAAAAAAAATTTTATTAATATATTATTTATTTCAGGGGTACCGGTCTGTGATTCATCAGTCTTATATAATACCCAGTGCTCATTATAACACATACCCTCCCCAGTGTTCATCACCCAGTTACCCCATCCCCCCACCCCCTCCACTCTAGCAACCTTCAATTGTTTCCTGAGATTAAGAGTCTCTTATGGTTTGTCTCCCTCTCTGGTTTCGTCTTGTTTCATTTTTTCCCCTCCCTTCCCCTATGATCCTCTGTCTTATTTCTCAAATTCCTCATATCAGTGAGATCATATGATACTTACCAATCACAGACTCTCTTCTTAAATGAATGAGGTATAAGAATTCAGCAAGGTCAGCAGTCGAATGTCTTTGGTGCAGAGTACAGTCTTTTCTTTTTTTTAATTTAATTTAATTTTATTATGTTATGTTAGTCAACATACAATACATCATTAGTTTTTGATGTAGTGTTCCATGATTCATTGTTTGCGTATAACACCCAGTGCTCCATGCAGAACGTGCCCTCTTTAATACCCATCACCAGGCTAACCCATCCTCCCACCCCCCTCCCCTCTAGAACCCTGTTTGTTTCTCAGAGTCCATAGTCTCTCATGGTTCATCTCTCCCTCCAATTCCCCCCCGCCCATTTTTCCCTTCCTTCTCCTAATGTCCTCCATGCTATTCTTTATGCTCCACAAATAAGTGAAACCATATGATAATTGACTTTCTCTGCTTGACTTATTTCACTTAGCATAATCTCCTCCAGTCCCATCCATGTTG
Source organism: Neomonachus schauinslandi (assembly GCF_002201575.2). Lineage (NCBI taxonomy): Eukaryota > Metazoa > Chordata > Mammalia > Carnivora > Phocidae > Neomonachus > Neomonachus schauinslandi. Next base: position 108,908,938 of record NC_058413.1, on the reverse strand, counting down.
ATGTAAAAGTTGGGTGTTCATCCTTTCTGATGGCTGAGGAATATTCCATTGTATATATGGACCACATCTTCTTTAGCCATTCATCTGTTGAAGGGCATCTCAGCTCTTTCCACTGTTTGGCAATTGCAGACATCGCTGCTATGAACTTTGGGGTGCATATGGCCCTTCTTTTCACTACATCTGTGTCTTTGGGGTAAATACCCAGGAGTGCAATTGCTGGGTCATAGGGTAGCTCTATTTTTAATTTTTTGAGGAACCTCCACACTGTTCTCCAAAGTGGCTGTACCAACTTGCATTCCCACCAACAGTGTAAGACGGTTCCCCTTTCTCCACAACCTCTCCAACATTTGTTGTTTCTTGCCTTGTCAATTTTTGCCATTCTAAGTGGTGTTAAGATGGTATCTCAGTGTGGTTTTGATTTGAATTTCCCTGATGGCTAATGATGATGAACATTTTTTCATGTGTCTGTTAGCCATTTGTATGTCTTCTTTTGGGAAGTGTCTGTTCATGTCTTCTGCCCATTTTTTGACTTGATTATTTGGTTTTGGGTGTTGAGTTTGAGAAATTCTTTATATAGCACAGTCTTGACCAGACCCCATTGGATCTCTATCCTCTTGCTTCACAGAATTCCTTGTCTTGTGACCTAGTTACAAGGTCAGCTAGTCCTATACCCAGAATACCACTGTGTTCAGAGTAAGTCTGCCATGCAAGATTGGAGTATCTTAACAGAATTAGACTGTCCCCAGAGCAGCTTTAAGAACCAGCTATTTGCTTTATACTTGTTTACTAATAACATTTATCTGTTTGGCATAGACATCCTTCTCTTGTGATATAACCGATAGGACAGTTGTGGGGGAAAGAACATTTAACCTTCATTTCCCCTAGCTACCAGAGATGGTTCATATTTTCCCAAAAAGCCTAGGATTTTCTTCATGGCCATATTAGGTCAGTTTACAAAACAAACATAACATTATAGAATTGTGTAACCACACTGTGTGATAGAAGGCAAACAATTTTGTGCATAAATAAGATTCTATTACCTAAAATTTATGTCATGACCATCTCATTCTTTGACAATACTGGATAAATATGGAGTTATCTATATTAAAATCACATGCAAGCCCAGGGTTTTAGTAATTTTAAGTGCCACATAGCAAAGAGAAGACACTACAAAGAAACCCTACAAAGAATATTAGCTAACTATAATATTGTTCCTCAAAGCAAAAATTTTATAACATATTCTATTAAAAATGTTCTATAATCAAATAATTTTCAGAAGTGTTACATAATTTGCCACTCTTAGACAATCACAATATACATCCATATATTACAGGCTCTGAAAAAGTTGTATTAAAGCCTCCTGTTCAGTTTTGCTTAATCCAGCATTTCCCCAATATATTGAATTTGGGAAATACTGAATTACAAGAAAACCCAACTTGGACTCACCTTTTAATTGAATTGTATGGTCAATATTTGGAGGATACTGATCAAAAACTAAGTTTTACATTTAAGAAGACTACCAGAAAGGTGAGGGAGGTGAGAATATTGAGTCACTGACAGGAGACATTGTAGAATCCATGTAAAATAAGTTTTCATACATAAAATTGTCCTGGAGAGGAAAGACAAAAACTTCTTGACATATTTGGCCAATAGTGTACCATATATTGTCAATTCTAAGATGCATTTCATTTTCTCACTTTAAGCAGCTCTACAATCAGAATAAACCCTTCGCTTCTTTCAGATACTCTTGGCCAAGCGGCAGTCAGAATAACATGGTGGACATCACCTGACACTTCGGTAAGATTAAGAAACTCCAGGCATCAAACCTGGTAGGAAGGCGTTCGTGGGTGGTAGAATATTCAAAGACAATAGTGGAGTACTTTGTAAATAAATGCTGTATCATGAACGTCCTTGATGACCCAGAAAATAACACTGTATGGAAAAACACAGAGTTCAATAATTCTCAACCAAAAAATTTTTCAGGCGAGTTGGATTCTGGATTGGAATGTTTCAGGGATACTTAAACTTATGTATTCCGCTAATATTTTCATTTTTATTTATGCACAGAAGTAATTTAAAAAATTATATATGAATAAGTTATGTATGAAAATTAAGTATGAAAGGGTTCTTTGAATAAGCATAATGTTTCTAAAGAGAACAAAGCATTGATTAGTTTAATTAGGAGTTTAATTGACAGCTTTTTTTCTTTCCCAAGGGTACACAAAATAATGACATATCTTAAGACTTTATCTGAGCAATGTTTAACTATATTAATTCTCCAAAGGATGCTAGAACTTTAAAATATCCCTCATGTCATCAAATTTCTCAGAAGAATTCAATACTTCTTTACTAGTTTTATTTTCAGATAGATGTGTGCGTTCAGACTGACCATTTTTAGCAAGTCATAGAGAATTGATCGCATTGAAGGATGTCTGTCCGTAGCTGCAAGGACCATACTTGGCCTCAACTTGCAGTCCAACTGATTTTTTTTTCTGGTGTTTTGGTTGGCACATGATAGGGATGATGGCGAAAACAATACAGTTGATGAAAAACATGTTAAAGGATTACTGCCATTGGAATCTGCAATTATCTGATAAGCTCTTGGCTGAAAATCTGATGTATGAGTTTCCTTTCTAAAACCTGTGATGAGGCTTTTGTCTACACGGAAACATTAACTGACTGAAGCTATGTTCCAGATTTTTCATTTTGTCATTCTTCCTCATCACTGACTGTCTTGTGTTCCACTTCAGTAGATTTGAAATTCAATAGTAGGAAAGTTATGATCTCAAAAATACATACATTCTATTTTATTTATTGTATGTATTTTCCTCTTTTGTAAATCAGCAACTTTAACCTTTCCTTTTAGCAGGGAGTTATTAAAAATGAAAAACCCTACCATATTTTAAGGGAGTTATGCTTCAGTGCAATGTGACTATAAAATCCGTCTTCATCTCTAGGGAAGGTAATGAATTCATATAAGTGCCATCATAATCTAGTCTTTTGCCCTCCCCACTTTTCTAATAAAAATGCAGAGAGAACATTGAGAAGCTCAAGATCGCTCTAAAGAAAATAGGGATTTACGGAATATAACCTCACCAGACTGTTGGTGAATTATGAAGGAAGAAAGGCATTTATTTTGAGAACCATGAGCATTAAAATATTCACCTTTGTGGAGGTGTTGCTGTGTTCATGAGTAGGGTCTGAATTAAGTTAATCTCAGCAAGAAGAACATGGTGGGTTTGTAAAATATTAAATTATCCTGATTTTTTTCATTTTTTCTGGCAGTTTTTTCCCATTAATATCAAATGGCTTATCTTTAGTCCTTGTAAAAGGACTTAAAAGTAGGATAAGGTTATTATAATAGTGATGCCGATGTCATTGGCCTCCAAAATTTGCATTTCCTTAAAATTTTTCTTTGTTATATCATTCCTATGGGTACATCTACCCAATGAAAATTAAAGGGGAGATATTTGGCACATACGTTGTTACCTCTTCACTGCATAAAATAACTGTGCCAGATTGATGAGCCAGTAATTCCATTTTTGAAACAATGAGTTATCCAAATTTAATGCTGACTTTGGCTATCACTACTAACATTGCCTTGCATGACACATTTTAAAAGTGGGGTTGGAATTTGAAGTTTAACTGTTGAGAGACCAGAGGAAGGGGGCTATATAGGGTGAGAGAAAGAGGGAGAGATTTTTGGAGACAAGTGACATAAAACTACATAGACAGACTCTTCCTTCCATTGGGAAAGCTTTAGGAGATGTGGAGATAGAGGATGAGTTTTAAGAAACAACTGTTAAATGAAAGAACAAAGTTGGATGTCTATGAAGCAAATTGTGGGAGGATAGTGCATCATAATTAGACCTGGGAGTGTCTCAAAGATGGGACAAGTGCACATGAAGCCCTATGACATGGCTTTGGTATGAAAAGGTAGAGCACAATTTATGGCAAAAAGCCCAGGTTTAGGGGCAGACTGAGGAGGATCAAAGGATGATCTCCACTAAAGGTGCTCAGATTACTTAAAGAATACTTTCCTCATCCGTGAAATGGGAAAACAGCATTATATTAGAGGTTCATTGTATTAGTGCTTGTCACATGGGAGGCGCTTTAAAAGCAAAGTCTACCATTTTAATAGGAAAAGAAGTTAACAGTCCAAAGAATATTAGGGTAGAAAACAGAGCACTTTTTCAGGGGTCACATAAAGGTAGTTGGCATTTGTTTATGTATGGGAAAAAGAGATGGGAATATATAAAGCAGAGAACTGGAGAAGATATAAAAGGGAAATTGAATGGATTGCTGGACCCAAGGAATTAAACCTCTGTTCTTTAAGTCATTCCACCAGTATTTATTGAATGCCTGCTATGTGTCTGGCAATGTTCTAGTTGCTAGGGATACAGCAATAAACTAAACACTCAAAGAACTAGCAGTCAACAGTAGTTGGTAGAGGTAAAATACATACCAGGTTAGAATAAGAGCTAAGAGTAGAAAATAAAGCAGGGAATGGGATTATGAACTGTCAGGAATTTAGGATGGTTGGGGGCGGGGGATGGGAGTGTTGAAATTTTAGACAGATTGGCCAGGAAAGGTTTCTCTGAGAAAATGACTTTTCAAGTAAAAAGCTGAAGGAAGTGAGACAGCAAAGCATGCACGTGTCTGAGGGAAGCACATTCCAGAGAGGAAACAAAAGTTGCAAACACCCTGTGGCGTGAGGGTGCCGCCATGTTCCCAGAACAGTAAGGAGGCCAGTGGGCTGGAGCCGGAGGAATAAGTGGGAGAGTTGAGGGACAAGGAGTGGCTGTGGGGTCAGATTGTTTGTAGGACTTTGGCAGGGGGGCATAGAACAGACCTAGGCTTTTACTGTGAGTGAGATGAGAAGTCTTTGGGTTTGGAGCAGTGGTATGTTCTGACTTACATTTTAATAAGTTCATTACAGCTGCTGAAGTAAGAATGGCCCAGAAAGGGAGGTAGGCATGAGAGGAAGAGGGTCAATGCAGATATTTTGACTCTTGTGAATAAGAAATGGTGGTGAGTGGTGGAGTTGGGGGTAGCAGGAAGTGTTCAGATTTTAAATACATTTTTAAGTAGAACCAGTGGGATTTGTTAGAGGATTGAATGCAGGGGATGAGAGAAAGGGAAGAGTCAGACATAATTCCAAGAATTTGGCAACTGGAAAGATGGAGGACACTGAAGGAGAGTCAGGTTTGGAGGGATTATCATGGTTCCCAGGTTGAGGCATGCAAGATTGATATGCTTTTTAAACATCCCAGTGGAGATGTTTAATAGCTGGATATACAAGCCATGAGATGGATAAGATTACTTAGGGAGTGATTTTGATAGAAAACTGAAAATAGCCGAGGACTGAGCCCTGTGAGCACTGGGGAGATAAGTAGGGACCAACAAGGGGTACTGAGAAGTGGCCAAATATGTGAGAGAAAAAGACGCAAATGTGTGTTCTGGAAGCCAAGTGAAGATGTTTCATATTAACTAGCATATGGATTAGAAAAGCAAAAGAGCAATAAAAAGAGACATCTGAGACATGTAAGAATGTTTTTTTTAAATTGGAGGAAAAAGTATATTCCTCAGTGGAGAACAACAGTGGGAAGGCCTCATTAGAAGGGAATTAACCAGAAAGAACAGCACAGCAGTCTTTCAAGGCAGAATAGTGATGACCATTCACACCAGAGTCACCTGAGATGTTCATTAAAACGTGCAGGTCCCTGAATTAGGATTTTTCATGGCAGATTGAGAATTTGTATTTTCAGAAAGCTCCACAGGTGATTCTTATACACATGACTAAGGTGAACGAAAATGTAAAACAGGAAATAGATTCCCAGGAGCAGTGAAATGATTTATATGTAAGTGTGCAAATGTAGGTGGTGAATATGGAGATGGGGTCACTGTTTCAGGCTCCCACACTCATGATCTATATTTTTATCCAAGAACAGGATTAGATCACAGCCATGCAGGGAAGAAATGGACTGCTTTACTTTCAAACCTAATATCCTTTTCCACCAAATATATTAGAAAACTCGAATTGACAACATTTATTTTTTTCCATTTCATTTCATGCTCTGTGGGGGAGGAATTGGAAATTGAAATTTGCAAGGCCTCCTGCAGGCTGGCCTCTGCCTCTAGGGTACGCTTAGACACCAAGTACAGTAGAACCCATCATTGCATTGCTATTATCCCACTGACACAGTGATTCTGCATGCCAAAAAGGATCCCCCTTTCTTGAATGTAAGCACAACACACATGCACACACAGAACACTTGATACAGAAGCAGCATCTGCAAAAACCTATGAAAGACTCTCATGTCGGGCTTGTGGGAATCCAATACAGTGCTTCATGGGTAACTTCAGATGCTCCCATGTCAAAGCAAGATTTTACCCTTATCTTTAGGGTCACGGGAGATCTCAAATAGAGTTGATCACCCAGTATTGGGTGTCCATGAGAAGTACAGCTCTGCAGAAACAGCATTAAAAACCGTAACGCAGGGGCGCCCGGGTGGCTCAGTCCATGAAGCATCTGCCTTCGGCTTGGGTCATGACCCCGGGGTCCTGGGATCTGGCTCCCTGCTCAGCGGGGAGCCTGCTTCTTTCTCTCTGTGTGTGTCTCTCTCATGAATGAATAAATAAAACCTTAAAAAAAATAAGGTAGATTTCTAGTTCAGTGAACTCTGATTGTATTTGGAAAGTGTGGACGGGATGAAGGGGGAGGGGTAGTGTACATAGTCAAAAGTAAGATGTGTAGAAAGAGCCTCTAATCTTTCTCTTGTGTTTTGTATATTTCACATACCATCCTGTGTGATTTACATCCATTGTCTCATTTTATCTTTGCAGTTCTATCAGGTAGAATAGATGAAGAAGCTGAAGCTCATTGACCCAAAGTTAAAAAGCGACAAAGTTAGAATTCTACAATAGGTCTGTCTATGGGAACTTCTGTTTTTCCACTGTGCTGTTGGAGCTCTTTTGGAATTCAGTGTTGCTACTGGGGTTGCCGAATGGTACTACAGGTCTTGCATTACAGTTATGTGTTACACCATCCAGATGCTTTCATGTTAAGCATGCAGTAAATATCTATGAGGTGTGTCATGGCAGAAATAACTAGGGTGAGCTATCAATCTAAAGAGTCTTAGGGTCTGGGACTAACCTACTGTTGTCTAGGAATGCAAATATACAGAACCACAGGGAAATGGGGGGTACAGTGTCCTTACGGAGAGACTTTCTCCAGCTTCCTGCCTCTAGGCATCCTATCTGACCTCTACCCTCCCTCCAGGCTCTAGGTCACTTGGTCTTCTTATAAAGGATGGATGGTTACTAGTTATGCTGCTTCAAGTATCTTTCCTGGCTGAACTTGTCCGTAAATAGATACTCTGAAGGGTTATTAGCCAGCTCACTGTATCTCAACTGTCAATAATTGTTTCCTTTCTTCTACGTACTGGATTCTGTCCACAAATGGTTACATTGCCAACTGAAGGTCTTACTGTCATCGTCACCCCTCCTTCACCAGGGGTAGATTATCCCTACACATTAGAGCTTTTCCCCAATCATTTGTTCTCTCTTGTTCTGACAGATCCCCATTGCCCAGATGTTGGTAATGCTGCTGTTAGGCTTGAGGAGGTGTTCTGGGATAAAGGATAATGGACTGAGGATCAAGTCATGGAGGCTTTAGTCTAATTCCCGCCATGAACTGCTGTTGGGTCCTTGGCAGATTACATCTCGCTCCTGAGTCTTTGTTTCCTCATCTTCAAAACAGACTTTCAACTATCTTTCTATCCTTTCCCTAACATCCCATCACTCTGTGACGATTCTTTTCAAAAATACATCCAGAGAACCGTGCATTTCCCTTGCTTTTGCTCTGTCTGTAGCCGAACAAGGTGTACATACAATTCCCTGTGGGGATAACCCATCATAGGCCATTTTATAAAAAGCAAGACATTTTTAGATGTAAACTTAATTTTCTTAATAACTTTTGTCTGGTTTTCTGAGTATAAAAATGACACATTGCCAATGGAAAAAATGGAAAACACAGGGCATATGAAGAGGAAGGTTGAAATCACATATAATTTTTCAACACAGTGAAAATCACTGCTTACATTTCAATGTTCTTGCTTGCTTGCTTCTTTCTTTGTTTTCTCCCTAAAATTTTCTCTTTTGTGTACTGCTCTTTTCCCTTCATTATATTGTCCTGAGTATTTAATCTTATTAAGTAGTCTGAAAATAAAATTTTATTTCTGCATAACTGTCCATGTTATTGTCATACCATACTACTGCAGTAATCTCTATGGTTGTACATTGGTTTATTTTCAATATTGCATTATTTTGAATTATAATGTATGAATATCTGTGTGCATTTATGTGTTCAATGATTTTATCAATAACATAAATTTTTAGAAGTAGGATTACTGGTCAATTATTGTAAATATTTGTCCACATGGGCTGGACCTTCTCTTTCCTGCCACCTTTCCTGTTTGACTCTGCTCTAGCCACGTGCATTTCACTGCTGTTGTGCTTTGCTAAGTTTGTTTCTCTCTCAGAGACCTTGATCATGCTGTGGGCTTTCTCCAGCCACAGTGCATCCCTGTTTCCAGATCTTCACAAGACTCACTCTCCCACTCCACTCTGTTCTGCTCCAGTGTCACCTTTTCATAGAGCATCCAGGACTCAGCAGTCCAAAATAGCCTCTCCCCCTGTGTTCTTTATCTACTTCCCCTGCTTTGTAAAACATTTGTTTGCCACCTAAAATCATGTTGTTTATTTATGTAACTGCCTCCTGTTTACTTTTTTACTGTCCACCTTCCCATTAGATGACAGGCTTCCTGAGCAGAGGAAGTGTGGCTTATCTTTTTCATTCTGGTATTAATTCCCATCACCTAGAGCCCTGTCTAGCATATACTAGTTGCTTAATAAATATTTTTTTCCAATGAATTATTTGAAGTTGTCATTTACCCATTTGTCTTAGTCAGTTTGGGCGGCTATAATGGAAATACCGGAAACTTCTTTCTCACCGTCTGGAGTCTGGGAAGTCCCAGATCAAGGCGCTGGAGGATTCAGTGGCCGGTGAAGGTCTTTCCTGGCTCATATACATCTGTCTTCAGTTGTCCACCCGTGACAGGAGGCGTGAGAGGGCACTCTGGGGTCTCTTTTATAAAAGGGCACTGCTGCCATAATGAGGGCTCCCTGAGCATGTCCCAAAGACCCTGGCTCCTAATACCATCACCCTGGAGCTTAGGAGCTCAGCACAGGAATTTTTAGGAGACAAAACCATTCAGTCCATAGTGCCATCTTTCTATTTGGATGTATCTCTTTTCCTCATAGAGAATATTTCAGTGGAATAAGACCACTAGGGGCACCTGGGTGGCTCAGTTGGTTAAGCGTTACCTTTGGCTCAGGTCACGATCCCAGGGTCCTGGGATCAAGCCCCGCATCGGGCTCCCTGCTCGGTGGGGAGCCTGCTTCTCCCTCTCCCTCTGCTGCTCCTCCTGCTTGTGTTCATGCTCTCTCTCTCTGTCAAGTAAATAAAATCTTAAAAAAAAAAAAACAAGAATAAGGTCACTAATCTTGTTAATCCTTTAAATGTTATTATCTTATTAATCCGGATATATTTTATATATCCCATAACCCATATTTTTCCTGGTTAGTTGTTTGCCTTTTTAGAGTGATGAGTGGAAGAATTAAACATGTGTGCAGAAGTTCAAATTTTTCAGGAAGTCAGAAGATTAGAGGATGGTGGGGTGTAGGGGGAACTCTATGCTTGCCTTGTCCCTTGAACACAGCTAGATCAATATCAAATCATTCTGAACACCCAAGAAATCAGTCTGAGGACTGAGAGGATGAACTGCACAACTAGACGGAGAGGAGAGCCAAGTAAGTGTGGAGACATGATTTGGGGGAGAAAAGGATTGCAGGTGCTGCAGAGAGGAGGGAGCCTTGATCATGGAAAGAGGGGGAGAGAGATTGGCAGTGACAAAGAAGGAGAGAGCGAGCAGTACACAGGGCATCGCACAAGAAAAACACTTCCCCAAAACCATTACCTGGGAAAACAAGAGGAGCTGATTATCATGAGTTACTATAACCAGTGGAGCTCAAAGACTGGAGTTTTAGAAGTCCATGCCAGCGTGGAGCCTGGTGTGCACTGCCATGCTCCTGCAGAGAAGGAGGACGGAGGCACAGGAGAGGCCAGCATGATCTGAGGATCCCCTGGGACGCACCGGGAGAGATGCTTCCCCCTTCTTGGAGTGCATCTGGGAGAGGTGGCATTGCCTCTCAGGGGACAAAAGAGCCTGCAGGCACCACTGCCCTCCCCCGCCCCTTAAGCATAGGGACAGACACCTACTGAAGGCAGTTAACCTGGACTCGGGCCTTTTTCTGCACTTCGCTCAAAACTCCAAGCTCCTGTGCATTGGTACGACTGCTCTTCTGGAACAAGCTAACACCAGCCCCAGTGTGGGTCCTCACCACACCAGGTCCCTAAAGTTTGGAGTTTTGAAACTCAGCTGGTATGCCAGAGATAAAACATAGGTGCACTGCCCTGCTAGGTGGACAGGTGGCCTGGACACTGACTGGGTGAAGGCAGGTATCGGAGGGGAGATCGTTCGCTCTTCTGTGAGGGCTTCCCAGACAGTGGCAGATGTGAACTCCCCCTACAGGAATGAGAGAAAGGACTGGTGCCATTTTTCTGCCCTGCCTGTCAGCAAGGACTGACTTCATTGGGCAACAGCACCAGCAGTGCAGGCCTGAGCCACTTACACCAAGCCCCACCCCTGCACTCTGCAGGTATTCTTTACTAGGGCAAGGGGGCCTGAAAGCCAGAGCAGCGGGTCCCTCCCCCGGAAGTCCCGCACAAATGCCCTGCATGCATAGGTCTGCTCACTGTAGAGTACTGCAAAGCTTCAGCTCTAGTGGAACTAGAATCAAGCCTCTTTAAGCAAGCAGACCAGAGCACACTTAGTTAAAGCTCGCCACACTCTGGACAAGCTCCAAACACTTCCACTGCAGGCAAGGAGAAGCTCTGCCAAGGACTGACCCGAGGGAAAGAGCAGTCAGAACACAACAGCAGAGTGCACAGAATACACCAGAAACACTTCCTGAAGCTCCAGGCCCTGGGCAGTACTTGACCTCTTCTTCATAAAGCCATTACCTTCAGGAGCAGAAAACATAAAAGGTTTTCCTAACACACAGAAGAAGACAGAGATCTAGACAAAGTGCCAAAATGGAGGAATGCATGCCCCCAAAAAGGAACAAGAAAACATTATGGCCTGGGATCTAACTGAAACACATAGAAGCAATATGCCTGATCCAGAATTTAAAGCAACGACCATAAGGCTACTAGCTGGGCTTGAGAAAAGCATAGAAGACACCAGGGAGACCCTTACCGCAGAGATAAAAGACCTAAAAACTAGTCAGGCCAAAATAAAAAATGCTATAATTGATATGCAAAACTGACTGGATTTAATGACCATAACGATGGAAGAAGCAGAGGAATGAATCAGTGATATAGAAGATGAAATTATGGAAAATAATGGAGCTGAAAAGAAGAGGGAAAGAAAAGTATTGAATCGCAAATGTGGACTTAGTGAACTCAGCAAGTCCATAAAGTGTAATAACATTCATATCATAGGAGCCCCAGAAAAAGAGTGGGGGGGGAAGAGGCAGAATGTTTATTTGAGCAAATTATAGCTGAAAACTTGCCTAATCGGGGGAAGGAAACAAGCATCCAGATCCAGGAGGTACAGAGAACTCCCATCAAAATCAACAAAAGCAGGCCAACACCAAGACATATTGTAGTAAAATTTGCAGAATACAGAGATAAAGAAAGAATTTCTGAAAGCAGCAAGGGAAAAGAAATCCCTAACCCGCAAAGGAAGGCTAATCAGATTCACCGTAGATCTCACCACAGAAACTAGGCAGGCCAGAAGAGAGTGGCATGATAAATTCAATGTGCTGAATGGGAAAAATCTGCAGCCAAGAATACTTTCTTTTTCTTTTTTTAAAAATTTTTTATTGTTATGTTAATCACCATACATTCCATCATTAGTTTTAGATGTAGTGTTCCATGATTCATTGTTTGCGTATAACACCCAGTGCTCCATGCAGAACGTGCCCTCCTCAATACCCATCACCAGGCTAACCCATCCTCCCACCCCCCTCCCCTCTAGAACCCTCAGTTTGTTTTTCAGAGTCCATCGTCTCTCATGGTTCGTCTCCCCTTCCGATTTCCCCCCCTTCATCCTTCCCCTCCTGCTATCTTCTTCTTCTTTTTTTTTTTTTTTAACATATATTGTATTATTTGTTTCAGAGGTACAGATCTGTGATTCAACAGTCTTGCACAATTCATGGCACTCACCAAACCACATACCCTCCCCAATGTCTGTCACCCAGCCACCCCATCCCTCCCACCCCCCACCAAGAATACTTTATCCAGCAAGGCTGTCATTCAGAATAGAAGGAGAGAGAAAGAGTTTCCCAGGCAAATAAAAACTAAAGGAGTTTGTGACCACTAAACCAGTCATGCGGGAAATATTAAAGGAGGCTTTTTGAGTGGGAAAGAAAGACCAAAATGACTAAGACTAGAAAGGAAGAGAGAAAATCTCCAGAAACAATGACTTAACAGGTAATACAATGGCACAAAATTCACATCTTTCAATAATTACTCTGAATGTAAATGGACTAAATGCTCCAATCAAAAGACATAGGGTATCAGAATGGATAAAAAAACAAGAACCATCTATATGCTGCCTACAAGAGACTCACTTAAAGACACCTGCAGATGGAAAGTCAGGGGGATGGAAAACAATTTATTATGCTAGTGGATGTCAAAAGAAAGCCAGAGTAGCCATACTTATATCAGACAAACTAGATTTTAAACTAAAGACTGTAACAAGAGAGGAAGAAGGTCACTATATCATCATTAGTGGGTCTATCCAGCAAGAAGATCTAACAATTGTAAATATTTATGCCCCCAGGTTGGGACTCCCAGATATATTAAACAATTAATAACAAACATAAAGAAACTCATTGATAATAATACAATAATAGTAGGGGACTTTAACACCCCACTCACATCAATGGACAGATCATCCAAGCAGAAAATCAACAAGGAAACAATGGCTTTGAATGACATACTGGACCAGACGGACTTCACAGATATATTCAGAACATTCCATCCTAAAGCAGCAGAATATAAATTATTTTCAAGTGCACATGGGACATTCTCCAGAATAGACCACATACTGGGTCACAAATCAGGCCTCAAGTACAAAAAGAATGAGATCATACCATGCATATTTTCAGACCACAATGCTATGAAACTTGAAGTCAACCACAAGAAAAAATTTGGAAAGATCACAAATATATGGAGGATAACATCCTATTAAAGAGTGAATAGCTTAATTAGGAAATTAAAAAAGAAATAAAAAATATACAGAAACAAATGAAAATGAGAACACGACAGTCCAAAACCTTTGGGATGCAACAAAAGCAGTCATAAACGGGAAGTTTATAGCAATACAGGCCTACCTCAATAAGCAAGAAAAATCTCAAATGCACAACCTAACCTTACACCTAAATGAGTTAGAAAAAGAAAAACAAATGAAGCCTAAAGCCAGCAGAGGAAGGGAAATAAAGATTAGAGCAGAAATAAATGATGTAGAAACAACAATAACAACTACCAAAAAACGCAATAGAACAGATCAATGAAACTAGGAGCTGGTTCTTTGAAAGAGTTAATAAAATTGATGAACCCCTAACCACACTTACCAAAAGAAGAAAGAAAATAAATTAATAAATAAAATCATGAATGAGAGAGAAGAGATCACAATAAATACCACAGAAAGCAAACGGTTATAAGAGAATATTATGCAAAATTATACACCAACAATTTGGGCAATCTGGAAAAAAATGGATAAATTCCTGGAAACATATAAACTACCAAAACTGAATCAGGAAGAAATAGAAAATTTGAACATACCTATGACCAGCAAAGAAATGGAATCAGCATTCAAAAACCCCCAATAAACAAAAGTCCAGGGCCAGATGGCTTCACGGGCGGATTCTACCAAACATTTATTTTTTTAAGATTGATTGATTTATTTGAGAGAGAGAGAGTATGGGGGGAAGGGCAGAGGAGGAGGGAGAAGCAGACTTCCCACTGAACAGGGAGCCTGATGACACGGCGGCTCCATCCCAGGACCCTGAGATCATGACCTGAGCTGAAATCAAGAGTCAGATGCTCGACCAAGTGAGCCACCCAGGCGCCCCGCTACCAAACGTTTAAAGAAGAGTTAATGCCTATTCTTCTCAGACTGTTCCAAAAAAAAGAAATGGAAGGAAAACTTCCAAACTCATCTTACGAGGCCAGCATTACCTTGATTCCAAAACCAGAGGAAGACCCCACTAAAAAGGAGAATTACAGGCCAACATCCCTGAGGAATATGGATGCAAAAATTCTCAACAAGATACTAGCAAATCAAATCTAACAGTACATTAAAATAATCTTCCAAATGGGATTTATTCCTGGGCTGCAAGGGTGGTTCAATATTTGCAAATGAATCAATGTGATTCACCACATTAATAAAAGAAAGGAAAAGAACCATATGATCTTCTCAATACATGCAGAAAAAGCATTCGACAAAGTACAGCATCCATTTTTTTTTAAGACTTTATTTTAGAGAGAGAGAGGGAGAGAGAGAAGAGGAAGGAGCAGAGGGAGGAAGCAGACTTCCCACGGATTGCGGAGCCCAATGCAGGCCTTGATCTCATGACCCCAAGATCACAATCTGAGTCAGAACCAAGAGTTGGCCGCTCAAATGACTGAGCCCCTCAGGCACCCCTACAGCATCCATTCTTGATAAAACCCTCAAAAAAAACCCCTCAAAAAGTAGGGATAGGGTAGGGATACCTCAACATCATAAAAGCCATATACGAAAGACCCACAGCTAATATCATCCTCAATGGGGCAAAACTGAGAGCTTTTCCTCTAAGGTCAGGAAAAGAAAGGGAAGTCTGCTCTGACCACTGTTATTTAACATAGTACTGGAAGTCCTGCCTCGGCAATCAGGTAACAAAAAGAAATAAAAGGCATTCCAATCAGCAAGGAAGAAGCCAAACTTTCACTCTTCACAGACAACATGATACTCTATGTAGAAAACCTGAAAGACCACCAAAAAATTGCTGCAACTGATACACAAATTCAGTGAAGTCACAGGATACAAAATCAACATACAGAAATCTGTTGCATTTCTATACACCAATAATGAAGCAGCATAAAGAGAAATCAAGGAATTGATCCCATTTACAACTGCACCAAAAACTGTAAGATATCTAGGAATAAACCTAACCAAATAAAAGATTTGTACTCGGAAAACTATAAAACACGTATGAAAGAAATTGTGAAGATGACACGAAGAAATGGAAAAACATTAAATGCTCATGGATCATAAGAACAGATATTAATAAAATGTGTATACTACCCAAAGCAATCTACACATTTAATACAATCCCTATCAAAATACCACCAGCAGTTTTCACAGACCTAGGACAAACAATCCTAAAATGTGTATGGAACCACAAACGACCCCGATTGGCCAAAGCAATCTTGAAAAAGAAAAGCAAAGCTGGAAGCATCACAATTCTGGATTTCAAGCTCTGTTATAAAGCTGTGAACAACAAGACAGTATGGTCCTGGCACAAAAACAGACACACAGATCAGTGGAACAGAATAGAGAGCCCAGAGATGGACCCTCAACTCTATGGTCAACTAATCTTCTACATGAAAGAAAAAATATCCAATGGAAAAAAAGACAGTTTCTTTAACAAATGGTGTTGGGAAAACTGGACAGCCACATGCAGAAGAATGAAACTGGACCACTTTCTTATACCATACACAAAAATAAACTCAAAATGGATGAAAGACCTAAATGTGTGACAGGAATCCATCAGAATCCTAGTGGAGAACACAAGCAGAAACCTCTTTGACCTTGGCCACAGAAACATCTTACTAGACGTGTCTCTGTAGGCAAGGGAAACAAAAGCAGAAATGAACTATTGGGACCTCGTCAGGATAAGAAGCTTTTGCACAGCAAAGGAACCAATCAACAACACTAAAAGGCAGTCTATGGCATGGGAGGAGATATTCTCTAATGACATACCAGCTTAAGGGCTAGTATCCAAAATCTATTAAGAATTTATCAAACTCAATACCCAAAAAACAAATAATCCAGTTAAGAAATAGAAGATATGAATCGACATTTTTCCAAAGAAGACATCCAGATGGCTAACAGACCCATGAAAAGATGCTCAACGTCACTCATCATCAGGGAAATACAAATAAAAACTAAAATGAGATACCACCTCACACCAGTCAGAATGGCTAAAATTAACAAGTCAGGAAACAACAAATGTTGGTGAGAATGCAGAGAAAGGGGAACCCTCCTACACTGTTGGTGGGAATGCAAGCTGGTGCAGCCACTCTGGAAAACAGTATAGAGCATCCTCAAAAGTTTAAAAACATAACTACCTATGACCCAGCAATTGCACTACTAGGTATTTAACCCAAATGATACAAAAAACACTGATTCAAAGAGGCATATGCACCCCAATATTTATAGTAGCATTATCAACAATAGCCAAAATACAGAAAGAGCCCAGATGTCCATAAATTGTTGAATGGATAAAGAAGATGTGGTATGCATATACAGTGGAATGTTACTCGGCCATCAAAAAGAAGGAAATCTTGCCATTTCCAAAGACGTAAATGGAGCTATAGAGTGCATAATGCTATAGGAAGTAAGTCAGTCAGAGAAAGACAACTACCGTCTGATCTCACTCATATGTGAAATTTAAGAAACAAAACAGATGAACATAGGGGGAAGAAAAAAAAGAAAGAGAGAGGCAAACCATAAAACAGACTCTTAATGATAGAAAACAAACTGAGGGGGCGCCTGGGTGGCTCAGTTGGTTAAGCGACTGCCTTCGGCTCAGGTCATGATCCTGGAGTCCCTGGATCGAGTCCCGCATCGGGCTCCCTGCTCGGCAGGGAGTCTGCTTCTCCCTCTGACCCTCCCCCCTCTCATGTGTGCTCTCTCATTCTCTCTTTCTCAAATAAATAAATAAAATCTTTAAAAAAAAAAAAAAGAAAACGAACTGAGGGTGGATGGAAGGAGGTGGGTGGGGGATGGGCTAGATGGGGGATGGGCATTAAGGAGGCACTTGTGATGGGCACTGGGTGTTGTATGTAAGTGATGAATCACTGAATTCTACTCCTGAAACTAATATTATAGTATGTGTTAACTAACTACAATTTAAATAAAAACTTGCAACTTTAAAAAACATTTAGAAAGTCTTATTTGTTAAGTTTTTATTTTATGGTTCCCTTCTACAATATTGTATTCAGAAAGTCTCTCTGCAGCCCAATAACTGATAAATATTCACATATTATTTCTTCCAGTTTCTTTATTCCTTTTTATTGTTTAATTCTCAAATTCTGGGATTTATTTTGATGTATCTCATTTGTCTTATCTCCCTTCTTTAAACTGAATACAATGAAACTCAGAAAGAATTTTAATAAACTGTTTACCGACATAGAGTTCTCGCTGTGAATATGCCCCTGGGTGAATTATGGAAAGTGCTGCAGATGGAAATTTTCTTTTTCCAAAGCTTAGTGTGTGTGCTACTGATTACAGGCATATTCCTTTCTCACACCAGGAACCATTGGAACCATTCTGATATGTATGCAAGGACAACAATCACCTACAAGATATGTCTTGAAAAACACTGAAAACCTGCTTTTTGAAATACGGCTGCTCTTCCTAGGAAAGCGTTTGAATGTCCGTTTTTTTCTGCTTGAATGTGACGCCTTACGTGTTACTAGTTTTGCATACATGATCTCTCTTAGTGAGTTAAGGTATTCATTCCTGTTACAGATTTTACAGATGAAGAAACTGATGCTCTACGGGGCTAAAAAAACATTCCTGAGGTGGTACAGATAGTAAGTGGCAGAATTGTGGTATGTCATAGCAAAACCAATGATAAAACGCAATTTAAGCATTCTCGTGATTATGAGAGACGATCCTGAACTAAGTCCATCCCACAGCTTGTATGGTTGAATATTCACAACAACCTATAACACCTATTTGACAGAGAAGGTGATTAAGATTTAGACACTTGATCAAGGCCACACAACTACTCTGTTATACTCCTTCCAATAGTACTGTTTAAAAATGCCCTACTCCTTGGGGTAAAAGGGACTTTAGTGAAGGATCTGTATGAACTAGAGTCGGCTAACACTTACAACATAGAGACCCCCAAATTTATGATGGCTCAAACTCAGTTAAGGTGCTGTAAAAACCTGATATGTCCATTCTTAAAAGATCACGCATTCTAGGGGCACCTAGGTGGCTCAGTCGTTAAGCGTCTGCCTTCGGCTCAGGTCATGATCCCAGGGTCCTGGGATCGAGCCCCGCATCGGGCTCCCTGCTCCGCAGGAAGCCTGCTTCTCCCTCTCCCCCTCCCCCTGCTTGTGTTCCCTCTCTTGCTGTGTCTCTCTCTGTCAAATAAATAAATAAAATCTTTAAAGAAAAAAAAAGAAAGTGTTTGGGGCGCCTGGGTGGCTCAGTCGTTGGGCGTCTGCCTTCGGCTCAGGTCATGATCCCAGAGTCCTGGGATCGAGCCCCACATCCGGCTCCCTGCTCTGCGGGAAGCCTGTTTCTCCCTCTCCCACTCCCCCTGCTTGTGTTCCCTCTCTCGCTGTGTGTCTCTCTCTCTCTCAAATAAATAAAATCTTTAAAAAAAAAAAAAGATCACCCATTCTATAAAATTGCACATTAAAAATAGTAGCACTTCTGGGGAAAATGGAGTTGGGGAAGACCCTTTGAAACCTAGGGAGCTTGGTAACTCTAAAGTTCTAGACAGAACACTAAAAACAATAAGAAAAAATATTAGTATATTAAGAAAGACATATTTCTAACTACCTGACATCCTGAAAAGGTAAATCTGTGGTAACAGTAGAGGTATTGGTGAGTCCCAGAAATAGGGAGGAGGGAGGGATGAGCAGGTGCAATACAAGGATCTTTCAGCTGTTCCGGAAAATACCACAGTGATGGATACAGGGCATTGTACTTTTGTCAAAAAGGACAGAATGGCAAGAGTGAACCCTTGTGTAAACTATGGACTTGGGAATGACACGCTATTGTCTGTTCATTGATGGTGACAAAGTACGAATCTGATGAAGATCTTGAGAGTGGGTGGGATCTGTGTTAAGTGGTGGGGGTGGGGTCAGGGGCATATAGGATCCTGGTTCTTTCCTCTCACTTTTGCTGTGAATCAGGTTTTCATTTCTGAAGTTCACGTTAAACTTCTGATAAGTAAGAAAACACTTGGAAGGCTCTTTTGACAAAGTGGGAGAATAAGGGCAGAAGAGTACGAGGAATAATCGAGCTTCAGAGTGCTGGAGACAAAGACCGAGGAGACCATGAGAAGTTAGAGATGCAGAGCAAGTGACCGAACTTGGGGCAACATGGAGTGGACGGAAGTCGCAGCTCTGTGCTGCTCTGTGACTCTGTTCAGCCGAACTAGAGAGCTGAGGTCTGTAGCTGTTGCCTCAGTACGCAAACCATGAGCACGTGTGGGGAGATCCCACATCAGGGTGCATCGCCCAGGCCTGATTCTAACCATTTTCCGTGTGGCAATCCTATATGAGCTAATCCACTGTAGAAACTGTGGTAGAACAGATTTGAGAGTTCTAGTCCTTCCTCAACCAACAGTATTTTTCCAGTGAAGAGGTTGGCAAGATATCCTACCCCATCCAGTTTTTCAGGAGCCCAGACTTATAGATGCTTCCCGAGTGACCTTGGAGTGATCTCCATTTCAAGCAGTCAGGAGGAAAAAGAGCTCTGAGAAGTCTTTGTAAAGGATTTTCCTGGGCTAATCTTTGAGGAAGTGCTTATTACTTTCTCTCACACATTCCATTTTCTGGACTTTAATCTTATGGGCACACATAATGAAATGGAGCCCAGAAGTGAGGTCAACCCTTCAGCCATGTACCCAAGAAGATGAGGAGAGCATGGATTTGGGGGCAGGGGCAATATTTTATGCCACAAAATTATAACCAAAACTGATTTTACTGCAAAGTCTAAATCTGGGTGGCTACTCCCCCAGATGACTAGATATACTCTGCGAATATGGACTGTCCCTACAGGGTCTGTTACAGTACGATGTGCTTTGTACAGAGATGGCAGTAAGGTTAAAGACTCATGTTCTTAGAAGGGTCGGTCATGCACATTTACGCTGTAATCTGATGGCAAGAATTTAATGCCTAATGTAAAAAAAAAAATTATATGCTTACCTTTAACATCTTTTGTTTTCAAAACTTCTATTGTAACACTTTAAGGTTAGTACCATGATTTGAGAGGTGAGGCGGCATGCTGGATAGAAAAAGTATGAGATTACACTATAGAAAATGCGATTCGAATTCTGACCCCACTGTATTCCACCTGTGCAATTTGGGGCAAAAGGATCGATTGTCCTGAGCCAGCACTTCCTCGCCCATAAAAACGGAGATGGAAACACCTACCGCATAGGAAGTCAGCTTTATGAATCACAGGCTCAGTAAGAAGGCCAAGGGCTTTGGAGCCTGAACAAATGACTCCAAATTAAATGGTGTGATTCTGGATATGCCATTTCTTATCCATGCAATCTTGGACAGATTATCTAATCTGTCTACACTTCGGTTTTATCATCTACAAAACAGCAATAATGAGAATATGGTGTATCTGCTCTTAGGATGGATGGATGTCACCCAATAATGTGCCTGGTGCTTTCATCCATTTAGGAAGCATTCATCAATTACGCACAGGCGGACTCCTGTTCTCCGTAGCAGGGAGAGGGACAATATCCATGTCTTTCGTGGAGTTTACCTTCTATTCAGAATTAAGAAAGGGGGGACCTGGATATAAAATAAGCAAATAAACAGACATGAAAAATTTCAGTAGCAATTAGCAATAAAAAGAAAATAAACCAAGTGATAAAATGCAGAATGACTTGGGGTTGAGTAGGGCTACTTTCCACAGGATGGTCATAGAAATCATCTTTCCTAAGGCCATATTTGATCTGAAAACTGAATGATGTAGAACAGTAGAAGAAATGAAATTAGGAAGAAGGGTTTTCCAGGCGAAGGAAAGAGTCAGTGCACAGCCCTTGAGGTTGGAGGGAAAAGGCCAGTGTGGCAGAAATATATTTGCGTGTGTGTGAGCAGAGAGATGAGAAAGGGGACTGCTCCTCTGGTCCAGGTCAGACGCCATGGTGCTCTGGACCAGGAGGATGCCCATAGAGATGGGGCCGACCGAGTGGCTACAGGGATGCATTGTGGAGTCATTGCTCCTAAAGCGTATGTGAGAACTGAAAGAGGCAGATCAGTTGAGGATGAGTGCTAGAGTTTGTCGGTAAATTTTAAGTGGTAGATATATATCAAAGCTGTATTTCATAAATGAAGACCTGATTAACTCAATACTTATTGTTCCTTTCTGAATAATTCCCCTCCCTCTGTCTCCCTTTATTTTCCCCTTTACCTTTTAAGGATGCTTGGAAGCTTCTGGGGTCAAATGTTTAATTTTTCCTCTCTGTTACTTCCTGTGGAGGAACTGGGGGCATTGTGAAGTAGATACAGAGAATCTAGAGGGGGTTTAAAAATAAACACTAGAGGAAGGGACTTCCAAAGACAATGACATTCGTGTCATGATCTGTGGAGTGTAAATCCATCAGCCCTTTGAAGTTAAAAATAAAGAAGGTAAAAATGAAGTCCTTCTTGGATTTGCTCTCAAGTGTCTTAAAAATGATGTGTCTACTGGGCAGCCCGACAGTACCCGAAACCTGCAAAAAATGTTCCCCAGTCTCCTTTTTGATATTTGCATGCCAGAGGAGGAAAAACAGAATTCTTCTGAATATATAAGTAAGAAATACAAAAAGGGGAAAAAGAACCACCAGTTTTCATGATTTTCCTTTCTGCAAATTTACCATTTGGTAAAAGTAGGAAAATAGCTCTAAATGGGGAACAGTAGAAAGCAACATTCATGTCCCACAAAACTAACTTGAAAAGTAGACTCCTTGCCTTTTCCTGTGCATCTATGGGCATGCTGCTGCCTTCAAAACAACTTCATTATGCTAAGATTTTTCTTCTCAAAAGAAATGTTTATAGTGGTTAGAGAAATACAATTATAGTTAATTGTGAAAGGGACAAAGGGAACAGAAGGTACTTAATTATGCAAAATAGACTTTCCTTAAGACCTCACATCTCCTCCCTACAGTCTACTAAGGATAAAACAATCATAAAGCACACTTGCACAATTCAATATGACCCTTCAGGATTAATATAAATTTCAATATAGCAAAACATTAAACCAACTTCTTTTAACAAGTTTAAATGAGGGAATGAACAAGCCCATTGTAAGTAATCATGCAGAAATATCCACAGATACCATAAAAATATCACCCCAGAAAATGAAAATGAAGTACTTGTCTGGTCCAGATAATTGTAGCACTTAACATGCCAGAGAGTCAGGCATTCGACCTAGATGAATATAAATTATTTATGCCTAACTCAGGGTCTCCAAACTATAAGCTTCATCTTTAAAATGGTAGTTTTTTAGTGGGGGGAAATATGTATTGGCTTCAAAGCCTTTTACCTTGCAGAGCTTTCTAATAGACTTCCATGTCTTTGTTTTACATAAGCAGCACAACTATTTTGCCCTGAGGTAATCCTGTGGTCCTCCAGAATTTACTATTGTGAGGCATGAAGCTTGGCAATTGCTATTCATTTCAAAGACATTCTTTTTTTTTTTTTAAGGCTTATTTATTTTAGAGAGAGAGAGTGAGCACAGGGGTGGGAGGTGTGGGGGGGGAGGGACAGAGGGAGAGAGGATCCCGAGCAGACTCCCCACTGAGCATTGAGCCCCAATCCCAGGACCCTGAGATCATGACCTGAGCTGAAATCAAGATTTGGGGGATTAACCGACTGTGTCACTCAGGCCCCCCAAGATATTTATTCTTCTCTATCAAATTATAAAAACAAATGCCTATTTGTGGATAATGATATTGTTAAATATCCTACTTTTGATAAGTTCAAAATCCATTATTAATTTGAACAATTTAAGCCCATAAAATGTCATGTTGATTATCAAAAAGTGTATTATAACAGTATCTTGGCATTTTCTTCCCCCATGATTTTATTCTATTGCTTAAAATTTCTTTAAAACCAAAGAGAAATTGGCGTGAATAGATCATGGGTTGCTGAATCCACACATGTCCCATAAAAGGACCTAGGAGTCCTTGGGAAGTGTATGATATGCGTCCCTTCATTACAGTCCCAGTAAAAACAATTACAACTACAGTTGATGGTCAGAGCATTTCTCAACAGAATCAGTTTCTTTTTTTTTTTTTTTAAGATTTTATTTATTTGAGAGAGAGAGAGAGCTAGAGAGAGAGAGAGACTGCACACACGGGGTGAGGGGGACAGAGGGAGAAGCAGACTCCCGCGGAGCAGGGAGCCTGATGCGGGGCTCAATCCCAGGACCCCGGGGATCATGACCCGAGCCGAAGGCTGATGCTTAACCAACTGAGCCACCCAGGTGTCCCAGAATCAGTTTTTAAGAAACAAGTGGCTGCCTTCTCAGAAATGTCCTCATCTCATTCTGCACTGATATAACTAAGAAAAACTTCGGTATGGCCAATGTTGGACAACGTGATCCACTCATGAACATTGCCCAGTTGAAGAGTAGAACTGATACCTGGAAGTGTCAAATGAAGAAGAGGCCAGCAATTTATGCAATGATCCCGGGGCACATATAGATGCCCCGCCGACATTCTCCCGCATGTGTGGTCCTGACTTTTCATTCCAAATATAAACTGAGTGTGTGCATGCGGTTAGCCCGCAGCATCCCTGTTAACATTTTAGGGTATCGTGTTTCTCCGTGATTGGCATGGTCATGATTTTTTGGTAGGAAATACATTGTTGATCCTTAAATTTTAAAGGACGGTAAAGAGCCTCTCCCACTTCTTCCTTCCCTAACATCTTCTCTCTTTTGAAAACTGTGATGATCTTTTACTTTAAAAAATTCTGGGTGCCTAGGTAGCTCAGTCATTAAGCGTCTGCCTTCGGCGCAGGTCATGATCCCAGGGTCCCGGGATCGAGCCCCGCATCGGGCTCCCTGCTCCGCGGGAAGCCTGCTTCTCCCTCTCCCACTCACCCTACTTGTGTTCCCTCTCTCGCTCTCTCTCTGTCAAATAAATAAATAAAATCTTAAAAAAATTAATAAAACCTTTTGCCTGTCTTAGTGTTTGTTCATCAACGCAAAAGATAACCTGAGGGAGCCTCCCTTGCCTGCCCACACACGCTGATTCTCAAAGCCAAGGTAATATTCATGTCCTGGTTAGTATATTTGCTTCAGGTGTAAGTAATAGAGACCCGTTTAAGCTTGCTCGTGAAAAGGAAATTTTTTGTAAATAGGTGTGGAGAATCCCACACCTATCCATGTTCGGGAGTGAAGTGTCATCTGGCCTCCCTAAGGTAGAAGCAGAGGGACAGAGGCTGCTTGCCTCCTGGTGCTTGGGTCCTCCTGCATCCAGTTCCTCCTCAGCTGTCCCCCAAACACCTCCCTCTGAGATTCTCCTCTTGGATAACTTTCAAAGATTTGGGGTCTGTTAATGGCCTCCAAAGCTTCAGTTCTATAAACTTTTCAGAGCAAGTGTTTATCACGGACTAGGTCTTCCCCTGGTACCCAGTGGCTCAAACTGCTGACGGACAATGTGTTTGGTGCACTTTATCTTTTGGAGCCAGATCTCTTGAAGGTATAGGTCAGGGCCTGTGGAGATGAGCCTCATCTGTTAAAGTCTCTGTGTTAGTCTGGTCAGCGGCACTGGAAGTACTCAGGGTGGGTGTGGTCGGGAGGAGGCGGGGAGGTGGGGGCAGGGATAGTGAGCATATTTGGTCTATTGTTTTCTCACCAGGGCAGTGGGCGGGGATTATTTCAGGATGATGAGAGCAGAACAAGTGAATGGCATTTTGAACGTAAAGACTTTAAAATTATGCACTCAGAATTCCATCCCATGGCAACTATGCCGTTGCTTTGTATTTTATTTCATAATAGAAAGCAAATTTAAATTCATGTTCTATTTGGTATATTCACTGATGCTATTAGACTAATCAATATCCATAAACACATTTTTGGAAGGAATTATAAACTACCATTTTCCCAAAGTTTTCATTGAGAGGGATGCTGAGCTGGGCACATGACAACATAGCATTTGCCAGTATGTAAACCAACAATGCAAGGATCAACCCATGTCTGTCTAAAAAATAAGATAAAAATTACTTCCTGTGCTTGTTAGTTTCAAAAAAAAATGATGGTATATCTTATATGTGTTGATAGATAGGTCATTTGAGGTCAGCCCATGCAGTATGAGATTAAATATTTATTTGATAATATGTATCAAAATTGCTTTGAGAAAATGTCAGAGGATGTACTAATTAAAATACGGTGTGCTTGCGTGCAGCATCTTATGCATGCCGCTGGGGACTCACATTTGAGATTGTGGAAAGAACCCCTAGGTTTGAGTTTTGTTTTTTAACTTGTTAGCAGGATGGTGTTGGACAAGTCAGTTAACAATTCTGGGTATCAGTTTCTGTGTTTCTAAAATGTTGTGCCAAATAATGTGGTGTCTATATAAGCCCTTTGTAAGCTCTAAAACATTACCCAAATATTAAACACTTTACTCCCTTTCGAGATGTAGATAAAGGGACAGTGGTAAAAGAGACTGTCTAGTTCAATTCCAATATTCTTGTATAGACATCATTTACAAATGGGTAACCTGTTGTCTTAAAATCATTAGAAGAATTGAATACTGTAATTATACCTATGACTTGTTGTGCACTCATTTATTGCAGCATTGAATCTTGTGTTGTTCAACAGAAGGGATTTAAAATATGTATCTTGGGTGGATTTTTCAAAGCTGATGCAATCATTCCCACAATGTTTTGTGAGAAAAAGAACAATCTAATGGAAAAAAAAAAAAGATGTCTAACACTTTGTGCTCTCAAAGGCTTTGTGACCAGGTAACTGCTTAATAAACAGTGCTTTGCTTGCTCAGCACAGATTTAATCTTGTCTCTCCAGAAACCTCAAGTATTCAAATACATGGCTTCATTTCTGAAATGGACTTACATACATGTCAAACATTATTTATGAAATGATTATGAAAACACTTTCCCACTAAAATTCTAGAGACTATCACATCTCTATCCTAATGCTGTTTCTTTCCCTATATTTTATGGAGTTGAGTTAGCCATCATTGGTTACTTCTTTTAAAGATTTATTTACTTATGAGAGAGAGAACAGAGGGAAGGGGCAGAGTCCCACGCAGATTCGGCGCTGATTATGGAGCCCGACTTGGGGCTGGGTGCTGGGCTGGATCCAGGATCACGACTCCAGCCGAAGCCAAGAGTCAGAAGCCCGACCGATGGCACCACCCAGGCTCCCCAACTATCACTGGTTGTTTTTAAGCATCTAATTCTGGCTTTGGGACTAGACAAATGGTAACCTATTCTTTATGCTTTTACCAGTTTGTTCGAGACGTCACTTCCACAAACAACAGAACATGCAGACCCTGGTGTGAGGAGTTGATCACTGTTTTAACTTAGTGTGGGTCGCTCTCGTGGGCTGTGCCTGGCTGGACATCAAAAGCCGCTAGATGGGATTTCCCAGAGAGATTGCCCAGGCCCCGCACAGCAAAAATGTTGAGACCCATGACTTGGACGTTCTGCCTGTGGAGACAAGCCTTGCTGAGTTGTAAAATTATGGTCTTACACATTAAAAAAAAAAAAAAAGTGTCTGGTGCTAATGGGACTTAGGGGTAAACAGGGCAGAAAGCGTGGGATTCCACGTGCCCTTGCCGTGGTGGGTAATCTTTCTGTGAGGGCTGCTGTGAACCCTGAGCCTGGGCTGCTTCTCTGCAAGATGGATGAAGGACACAGGGAACACATTCTTCCTCTCTCACCAGGGTCCCTTCATTTTCCTTTGCAGGACTTGTTGGCCTCCTCGGAAGTAAACCTTGAACTGGGTCCAAATTGCCATTTTTATCCTCCTTGATCCTGGACCCAGACACTGGTCTGGTCTAATATAGCTACTTTAAGTTTATTCTTTAATGGAGGCATGAAAAGAATTCCTGGAAATATTTCTCTCCATTGCATCCCTCTCCTGCTTTCAGCAGGTCTGGATGTCAGAGGCAAATCTATTTTTGCTTTTGCTCTGATATACATTTTCTGGTTCAGATGGATCAGTGAAGCAACACATTTTTTCAAGGGCATATTTCTTTTAACGGCAGAAGTAATTCATTTTGGTAAAACATGAGCAGGGAACCTGTGGGCTGAGAAAAAACTCTAGCTGGATGCTTTATTTCATTTAGATTGGGGATTTCTAAAAATAAGGACCTATGGCTGACCTTTTCATTTTAAATAGTGACATTGTTACTTACTTATTCAATATGCGGATGGTGGTGTGGGCGGTATGGTAATATTTTTATTGGCATGAAAACCAAAAGCTCCGAGATATATTTAGCTCTATATGACTGCTTATTATTTCTACGTGGCCTGTGTCCTCTCTTAACCATAAAGAAGCAATCAAATGGAAAAAAAAAAAAAGCTTCTCTCTTGGTAATTTTAAGGACAGCCAATTTAACTCTAACCTTTATTCACAATTCAACGTGTAGAGTGCAGTAGGTTGAGTAAGACAGAAGAGAAAATGTAAAAAGCACAGAAATCATGGTCTCGGGTTAAAATGCTTCAGCGACTCCCTTTTGCACTTATATGAAATCGGAATGTCTTAATGTGGCCCAAGGCGCCCACCATCTGGACTCTGCCTTGCTCTCCGGTGGCCGTTCTCATTCTGGCCCTCGCTCTCCGCACGCCAGTCCCACCTCTCCCTTCCCTGTGCATGGACACACCAGCCCCTTACACACCTGAGCCTTCTCACAAGCTCATCCCCCTGTGCGAACATTATTCCTCCACTCGTTTTTTGTTTTTTGTTTTTTAAAGATTGTATTTATTTAAGAGAGAGTGCACGAGCAGGAGGAGAGGCAGAGGGAGAAGCAGGCTCCCCGCGGAGCAGGGAGCCCGATGCGGGGCTCAATCCCAGGGTCCTGGGACCATGACCTGAGCCGAAGGCAGATGCTTAACGACTGAGCCACCCACGCGCCCCCTCCATTCTTTATTTACGTGGCTGGCTTCCAGTCCTTTCCATGTTAGTGTTACTGCAATGTGGGAATTTCCCTGGCTAGCGTCTAAGCAGATTCCAATCCTTTTCCTCACTATTACCTTCTGGGTTTACTCTAATTTCATTACTGTGCTATCACTCTTTGTGTGTGTTTTATTGTCTGTCAACGTTGTTACATACAGTTCCTTCTCTCCAGGAGGCAGTACAGGGTAGTGGTGAAGGGTAGGGGTCAGGGTCCAATTCTAGCACGACGGCTACTGCTCATACAATTAGAGGAAAGGTATTGCATTCTTCTGGCTTTGGTTCCTCTCCCCACCGTAAAGTGGGGAAAATAAAAATCCCCCGCAATCTTTTTTAACAATTCATACTAATTTTGTTATTTTTTTATTAGAGCATTATAATGAAGACATGAAATTATAAATTCGTGTGGTAGATTTATTCATTAAATGAAACAACACAAATACTTTTAGAGTGATGTGCCAACAAAATTTAAATGTTTATCAATGATTAAGATTCAGATTTCAGATCAGGCACATAGTTTGGCTGATTCTGTGATGTGCATGAAGGTTGAAACAAGCAAGGGAGGAGGAAGATGTCTGCATATACATCATTGCACAAACATTTTTATTTTTTTTTATTTTAGTTTTTTAAAGATTATTTATTTATTTATTTACAGAGATAGAGAGCACAAGTAGGCAGAGTGGCAGACAGAGGGAGAGGGAGAAGCAGGCTCTCCGTCGAGCAGGGAGCCCGATGCGGGGCTCGATCCCAGGACCCTGGGATCATGACCTGAGCCGAAGGCAGACACTTAACCGACTGAGCCACCCAGGCGCCCCTTCACAAACATTTTTAAAATCGAAAAAGATAATTAAGTTTTTGCATGGATAAGTTAATGTTCAAACCTGTGGGCACCACAGACAGAAAATACTTCAGTGACAGAACTGGGTTTTTTAAGCAACAGCAACTTTACAAGCAGTAACACTTGCTTATACATGTATTAAAGCAACATTGTGTTAAGACAAACAATTTTAGGTTAAAAGAGTTGCAGAATGAATGTGGAGTTCACACCTCATTTGCCCAGTACAATTTCCACTCACCTACTTCCCCCAGCTTATTAAGAACCCAGACAAATGCATTATTTGGATATTAATTTCTCAATATTTAAACTATGTGAATTGACTAATTATTTTCCAAATACCAGAAACACATAAAAATACCAACACAAAATATTCTGCAAAAACATAGAGATTAATGAGTTAATATATGCAAAGTATTTAAAATAATATTTCACTATCATAAGATCTCAACAAATTTTAGCTGATAGTATCAGATTATTGGCTATGTGAGTATCCAATATCATGAATAAGATCTGGCACATCTTAGCTACTCAATAAAGTTTTTAAAGTGAATGAACAAATGAATTCATGAATGTATGAGCCACCAATGAGGGAGTAATCCCAAGAGCCTTGGCGTGGTGGTCAAAGCTCCTGGGTGCTAGGTCCATTTCCACCACTGTTTTCTATGAATTGGGCTAATGACTTAACTTTCTTTCATATCCATTTCCTAATTAATAAATGGCATGTTCAGACTAGATGATCTCTAAATATTTTGTGATTCTACACCAGTCATGTAGGCCATGAGTTGAACATTTTGCTCTCCTTAGAATCTAAGAATTCTCTAAAAAGACTTAGAGCATCTACCCAGCCCCAATCTTCCTGGGTTTCTAAATGGTTTCTGGTCATCTGGACTCTACCGTAGGCACAGAGACAGAACTCCACCTGATTAAGTCCACTTGAAGAGTAGTCTTCTGGAATTGTCTAAGGATTGATACGTGTAAGAACACAGCACTCAACACATGAAAGGAACCAGTATTTTTCTTTTTTTTTTTTTAAAGATTTTATTTATTTATTTGAGACAGAGAGAATGAGATACAGAGGGCATGAGAGGGAGGAGGGTCAGAGGGAGAAGCAGACTCCCTGCCGAGCAGGGAGCCCGATGCGGGACTCGATCCAGGGACTCCAGGATCATGACCTGAGCCGAAGGCAATCGCTTAACCAACTGAGCCACCCAGGCACCCAGGAACCAGTATTTTTCAAGTGACTTTTATATTCCAGTTTCTACCTAGAGTCCCTTTCATATATTTTACCATTTAATGCACCATCCCTACAGTGTAGGTATTTTATGCCCATTTTATAGATGATGAAACTGAGGTATGTATTAAGCTATTTGCCAGTGGTGGAAAGTGAATTAAACCCTTTGGAATCTGTATTTTGTTTGGTTATTTCACTTTAAAATTGAAATGTAATTGACATATACCATTCTATTAGTTTCAGGTGCACAACATCATGATTCCATATACGTGTATATTGCAAAACGATCACCATAGTAACTCTAGTTAATATCCATCACCACCCATAATTACTAAATTCTTTTCCTTATGATGAGAACTTTTAGGTCTATTCTTTTAGAAACTTTCAAATATACAATATAGTA
Source organism: Neomonachus schauinslandi (assembly GCF_002201575.2). Classification (NCBI taxonomy): domain Eukaryota; kingdom Metazoa; phylum Chordata; class Mammalia; order Carnivora; family Phocidae; genus Neomonachus; species Neomonachus schauinslandi. The sequence goes on along the minus strand of NC_058413.1, from coordinate 108,878,184 downwards.
TTATTAACTATAGTCACCAGGCTGTACATTACATCATCATCATTATTATTATTATTCCACATGTGAGATCCATAAAGTATTTGTTTTTCAATGTCTGACTTATTTCAGTTTGCATAATGCCCTCAAGATCCATCCATGTCACAAATGCCAGGATTTCCCTTTTTTTTTTTTCCGTGGACGAATACTATGTCATTGTGTATGTATATATATCACATTTTCTTTATTCATCCATCCAGTGATGGACACCTAGATGGTTTCCATGTCTTGGCTGTTGTAAATCTGTAATGAACTTGGGGGTGGAGATAATTATAAATAATGCTGCAATGGACATGGGGATACAGATATCTCTTCAACACAGTGATCTTATTTCCTTTGGGTATATTCCCAGAAGTGGAATTGCTGGATCATATGGTAGTTCTATTTGCAATTTTTTGAGGAACTTCCATACTGTTTTCCACAGTGGCTGCGCTGGTAGACATTCCCACCAACAGTGCATGAGGGATCCCTTTTGTCCACATCCTTGCTGACCCTTGTTATTTCTTCTATTTTTGATAGTAGATAGCCATGCTAATAGTGGTGAGGTGATACCTCTTTGTGGCTTTGGTTTGCATTTCCCTGATGATCAGTGATGTTGAGCACATTTTCATGTGTCTGTTGGCCATCTGGATGTCTTCTTTGGAAATATGACTGTTCCAGATCCTCTGCCTATATTGTAATTGGATTGTTTGGTTTTTGCTATCGAGTTATAGGAGTTCTTTATGTATTTTGGGTATTATGGCCTTATTAGATATACGGTGGGGTAATGTCTTCTCCCATTCCATAGGTTGTCTTTTCATGTTTTTGATGGCCTCTTTTCCTTAGCAGAACCTTGATGTTTGATGTAGTTTCATTTGCTTGTTTTTGCTTTTGTTGCCTTTGCTTTTGGTGTCAAATCCAAAAAATCATTGCGAAGATTGATGTCAAGGAGCTCACACCCTATGTTTTCTTCTAGGAGTTTTATGGCTTATCTTCAAGTCTTTAATTCATTTTGAGTTGATTTTTGCATATAATGTAAGAAAGTTGTCCAGTTTCATTCTTTTGTATGTAGCTGTCCAGTTTTCCCAACACCATTTGTTGAAAAGGCTGTCCTTTTCCCATTGTGTATTTTTGGCTTCTTCACCATAAATTAATTGACCATGTATGTATGGGTTTATTTCTGGGCTCTCTATTCTGTTCCATTGATCTATGTGTCTGTTTTATGCCAATACCATATTGTTTTAATTACTATACCTTTGTAGTACACTTTGAATGAGTAAATGCGATGCTACCAACTTTATTCTTCTTTCTCAAGATGGCTTTGGCTATTCGTGGTCTTTTGTGGTTCCATACAAATTTTAGGTTGTTTGTTCTATTTCTGTGAAAAATGCCATTAGAATTTTGATAGGGATTGAATTAAATCTGTAGATTGCTTTGGGTCATGTGGGCATTTTAGCTATATTAATTCTTCCACTCCATAAGCATAGAATATCTTTCCATTTATTTGTGTCATCTTCAGTTTCCTTCATCAATGTTTTATAGTTTTCAGTGTACAGGTCTTTCACCTGCTTGGTTAAATAGAATCTTATTTTATTTTATTTTATTTTGAGAGAAAGAGAGAGCAAGAAGGGGGAGAGGCAGAAGGAGAGAGAGAATCTCAATCAGACTCTGTGCTGAGCACAGAGCCCAGGCTTGATCCCATGACCCTAAGATCATGATCTGAGCTGAAATCAAGAGTCAGACTCTTAACCAACTGAGCCACCCAGGTGTCTCTGGAATCTGTTTGAGAATGAGTGAATGAATCAGAAATGATATAAAGGAATAGACTATATACAGCAGTTGATGCAAGTGTATTCTTAAAGAGAAGCAGAGCATCTCTTGCCTGGAGTTCAATAATTCCCTGTAGATTCAGTCTTCGCCACAATTCACTTTCACCATCCCCTTCCCTTTGACAAGAATTTTGAGACTCATACCAGATATTCTATATCTAGGAGTGAGGGCAGAAAAGCACCAGAGAATGTAATTTTTAGTAAACACTTCGATATTCTTATATACACCATATTTTGAGATCCATTAATCTAGTCTTTCAGTTTCTTAAATTGTTTTTTCCTATATCCCCCCCCATCCAGTCTAACTGTACTTCCCAATTTACTCAGCTATGAAGAACCATTTTATTGTATTAAAGGCTCTCTTGCCACTGCACTCATTCAACATTTTGTCCTTTCGTTTTATCTTTTCATAAAATGTTGAATCAATGTCACCTGCCTTATTTTGCTTTTATACCTGATCTCATGGATGTTGTTAGAGAAATTGCCATTTGGGAGGCTGGAACCCACTAATCAACCCCCCTGGATTCTCAGAAATCCTTTTATTCATCCTTAATCTATTTTGTTCCATTGTCCATAAATTTTTAGTGCAAAAACATTTCCATCCTCTTTAAGCCTCCTCCTTTCTTCCACTCTCTTCTCTTCTGAAGTGCTATGCTTGCTTGTAACCCTGAACCTTGGCCCTCAATGCTCCATCTGCCTAAAGTGTCCCACCCTGTTCTCCCTTTCCTGGCTCATAGTTACTTACATTTTATATTCCCTTCAAATGTTCCCTGTGCATGAAATCTTTCCAGACCTCCTCGGATGGACTTAACCACTTTATCCTTTGAGACACTATACAGATTTCTATTATAGCACCATATTTATTGTCCAACCTGGGACTCTTTTTTTTTTTTTTAAAGATTTTATTTATTTATTTGAGAGAAAGAATGAGGTAGAGAGAGCATGAGAGGGGGGAGGGTCAGAGGGAGAAGCAGACTCCCCACTGAGCAGGGAGCCCGATGTGGGACTCGATCCTGGGACTCCAGGATCATGACCTGAGCCGAAGGCAGTCGCTTAACCAACTGAGCCACCCAGGCGCCCCAACCTGGGACTCTTTAGACAGTGAAAGGATGCTAGCAAAAATTACATTATCCAATATGTTTAAATTAAGACTGTCCCGCAAAAAATGGAATGTGTGGTCCCTCTATTGATAACTCATATATCTGTTTACGTGACTGTCTTCTCCTATTAATATCTTCATCGCCAGTGTTGTTTTTATCTTTTACCCCCAACTCCTAGCATAGTCCCTGGCACCTAGTCTGTGGTTGGCTGAGTAAATGAATGACTACAGGTTGTCTGTAAAAAGCATCAAAGAACAAAAAGCACAGGGCCCAGGCACCCTGTGAATCAGGCTGGGGCGGGTGGGGGGGGTCTCAGTTTCTGCTCATCCATCTTCTTGCCCCTCACCTCTTCTCTGGCACATTACTCATTCTGTTTATTCTTTGTCATTCTGCTTTTGTTACTTGATCTTAAGCTGGAGATCAGGAGTTGAAAAAGATGTAAACAGAGATAGCTCTTAAATGTCAAATAAAAACATGCCTCTCCTGAGGGCTTTTGTAATATCGAATATTTTTTTTTTACTTTTGTTCTCCTTTGCCAAATATTTTAGAAGAAGATCAAAGGTATTTTTCCACAATTGCCATACCTAAACATATTTTTTACTTCTGTGCTTGCTTTGAAGCAAAATTGTCTAAAAATATGCTGTTAATCTTGGCCTCCTTGTGCTTTGACAGTCATGCCAAGCTCAGTGAGTAATTATAAAATAACTTAAATTGTTGACCATTTTTTTTCCCTCTCCTTTCATGGTACCGTACCCTCACCCACCCACAAATTTAGCATGAGTTGAGTCCTGAAGGTAGGACACTGTGGTAGGTGCTGGGGATTCAGAGATAAATGAGACATAGGCTCTGCCTGCAATGAGTTTACGATCAAGCAAGTAGTTGCCCCTGATGGTCGAAACCACTCACCCAAAAACACTTCTTTATGCTTTACCTCTTCCCTTCACCTCACCCTTCCCACCCCTCCCCCCTACATTAGAACATATCCATCAGCTAGAACATTTGCCAAAAACTTTTTCGCGAACTGACATAACACTCGTGGTAATAAGTCATAATGTCAGCATTAGTTTAGATAAAGGTTAAGGTGTTCTGACAAAAAGGCCATAAAATATAGCAGCTGACTGGGGATGGTGGGGGGCCAAGAGAAGGGGCAGCAGGGAAGGATTCCAAAGGCGCACAAGGAAATGTGGAGAGATGGTAGATTTCTTTGTTAGTGCGATTGTGGTGATGGTTTCACAGGCGTATACATAAATCAAAACATATCAAATTGTATAATTTAAATATGTGCAGATTATTGTATGTCAATTAGACATCAATAAATCTGTTAACAAATATTGAGGCTTAAATAAGACAGGACTTTATTTCTCTCGTATGTATGTTTTTCTACGTAGTCTGCCATAGATGTTCTACTTCTCAGGTCGTTCAGGGGCCCAGATTCCCTCCATCTTTTTGTTTCCTCATCTTCCTTGGGTGTCATCCTCATCTGCATGCTCAGTGTTGGTTTTCTACTATGACTTCTGACATACTTCATGAATATAAAAAGCCATGCTTCAGGGAAAGTGAGTGACCTGAAATCAGAGATAATGTGGAAGATGCACTGATCCCTTCTACTCTTATTTCTTTTCCTGAATTTAACTATAAAGCCACAAACACCTGTCTGTGAGGGAAATTAGGAAATATGGATCCTAACCAGATGGTTTTGTGTCCAAGGCAAACTCTATTAGAAAGGAAGTGAGAAGGGGATTTGGTGAAGCAACTAGCCATCTGCAGAGTGACCTTATTTATTGAATGCATACTCTGTGCTAAACCCTGTGTTAACTGACTTATTATATTAGCTAATCTGTTCTTCTCAACTCTTCTGTGAGAAAGCTGTGATTATTTGGCCTACACAAAAGTTGAGTAAAACACACAGGGACATGCAAGTTGCACGCTGTATAATTCCAGGGCCTTCAATCACATAGACTATTGAATGGATGGGGCCCCTGGAGCTGTGTAACAAATGGTCTTCACAACTGGACTGTATGGACATGTCTAGGACTTGGGAAAGGTTATGAACCTTCTCAAGTCACTTGCATGGGTGGTAGGTGTCAGAGCTGGGATTCCAGTGTGGCTGGGACAGCTCCAGAGCTTGTGCTCTTACTTACCACGCCAAGCCTTGTGCTACCATGTTGGCAGGGACCACACCTTCATTTATTCCACTACCCCTTTATTTGACACAGACACTGAAATTCATTATTTTAACTACCATTCACCCTTGAACAATGTGGGGGTTAGGGCACCAACCCTGAACAGTAAAATCTTTGTGTAACTTTCAACTCCCCCAAAACTTAACTGCTAATTGGCTACTGTTGACTGAGAGCTTTACCAATAACATCAAACAGTTAATTAACACATTTTTAAAAAGATTTATCCATTTATTCTAGGGAGAGAGAAAGAGAGAGAGAGTCAGAGGAGGGGTAGAGGGAGAGAGTCTCAAGCAGACTCCCTGCCAAATGCGGATCCCATGACCCTGAGTTCACAACCTGAGCTGAAACCAAGAGTCGGACACTTAACCAGTTGAGCCACCCAGGTGTCCCAGCATATGTTGTACACCATGTACATTATATACCGTACTCTGAAAATAATCAGACCAAAGAAAATGTTATTAAGAAGATCATAAGGATAAGAAAATACACTTATAGTATTGTAATGTATTGATTGAATAAAATCTGTGTATCCAGTGGACTGGTACAATTCAAACCACAGTTATTGAAGGGTCAGCTGGAATTCAGCTGATTCCACTTGCATTTCCTCCATATATTTTTTTAAATTTTTATTAAATGTATTCAAACTAAACAAAAAAAATAGATTACCCATGTCTCCCACTTCCCACCCCTGCCTCTTGCAACCACCAGTCTGTTCCCTGTATCTGTGAGCTTGATTTGGTGTTTTTTTTAGATTCTGCATATAAGATCATATGGTATTTGTCTTTTTCAGTCCGACTTATTTCACTTAGCATAACACCCCCAAGGTCCACCCATGGTGTCACAAATGGCAAGATTTTATTGTTTTTATGGCTGAATAATATTCCATTGTATGTATACCACAATTTCTTTATTCATTCATTCACTAGTGGACATTTAGTTTGTTTCCATATCTCAGTTATTGTAAACAATGCTGCAGTGAACATGGGGGTGCATGTATCTTTTCAAATTAACATTTTTGTTTCCTTGGGATAAAAACCTAGAAGTAGAATTGCTTGATCATATGGTAGTTCTATTTTTAAGTTTTTGAAGAACTTCCATATGTTTTCCACAGTGGCTGCACCAGTTTGCATTCCCCCTAATGGTCTACAAGTCTTCCTTTTTCTCCACATCCTCACCAACACTTGCTATCTTGTCTTTTTGATCCAGTCATTCTAACAGATGAGGTGATATCTCATTGTGCTTTTGATTTGCATTTTCCTCGATGATTAATGATGTTGAACATCTTTTCATGTAACCCATTGGCCATCTGTATGTTTTTATTTGAAATATATGTCTATTCAGATCTTCTGCTAATTTTTTAATCATTTTGTTTTTGTTTTTGTTTCTTTGTTGTTGAGTTGTATGAGTTCTTTACATATTTTGGATTTTAGCCACTTATCAGCTATATAATTTGCAAATATTTTCTCCCATTTAGCATGTTGCCTTTTCGTTTTTTCAATGGTTTCCTTTGCTGTGCAGAAGCTAAAAGTTTGATGTGTTCGCACTTGTATATTTTTGCTTTTATTGTTTTTGATTCAAAAAATTATCACCAAGACCTATGTTAAAGGCCTTACTGCTTATGTTTTCTTCTAGGAGTTCTATGCTTTCAGGTCTTGCAGTTGACTCTTCAATTCATTTTTAGTTGATTTTTGTATATAGTGTGGATGTGGCTGTTCAGTTTTCCCAACACCTTTTATTGAGGAAACAGTGCTTTCACCATTGTCTATTCTTGGCTTCTTTGTCATAAATTAATTGGCCATATAGGTGTAGGTTTATTTCTGGGCTCTCTACTCTGTTGCATAGGTCTGTTTGTCTGCTTGTCTGTTTTATGCCAATACCATACTGTTTTAATTACTGAAATTTGTAGTGTTGTTGGAAATGAATATGATGCCACAAGCTTTCTTTTTCTTTCTCAAGTTTGCTTTGGCTATTTGAGCTAATTTTCTCTTTAATTGGGATTTCACAGGTGAAAAGTCTTACCTGTTAGATCAGTGGTTGGCAGTTCTTTTTCTGGAAAGGACACATAGTAAATGCTTTAGGTTTGCAGACATACAGTCTCTGTCACAAATCCTCAAATCTACCATTATAGTGTCAAAGGATCCATAAACAATATGTAAATAAAAGAGAATGGCTGTGTTTCAGTAAAACTATTTTCGAAACAGACTGGGTCAAATTTGGCTCCCAGGAAATAGTTTCCCATGACTAGATAGGATGGGAATTCTAGTTCAATGCAGGATGTGTTAGGGCACATTGATATTTGGGGCACTCCTCAAGGAGAATGAGAACAACTTTTATCTACATGTGTTACCATCACGATTTACTGCTGACCCAGGGACACAGGAGCTGTAACCCACACCACAGCTGTTGCCCTGAGCCACTCTACTTTATACCCAAAGATCTTAACTCTGAAATTTTAGACTCAATTTCTAGATTTGAAACATTCCCAATCCAAACTTGTTAAGTCTTCTCTAAATATCAAGAAATTAGGGGCACCTGGATAGCTCAGTTGGTTAAGCATCTGCCTTCGGCTCAGATCATGATCCCAAGGTCCTGGGATGGAGCCCCACATCGGGCTCTCTGCTCAGTGGGGAGTCTGCTTCTCCTTCTGTGCTCTCCCCATGCCCTCTCAAATAAATAAAATCTTTTTTAAAATATCAAGAAATAATTGTAAAAAACTAAAGCTCCTAAGAGGTTGAGACCATGGGACTTACTCTATTTTATTGGGCACCATCCCTTCTAGCACATCCTATGCTCCATGTCCTTGTTTGCTCATTAAGTCTTCAACAGACTGTGTCTTCTTATGCTTCCTCCAGCCCTTCACTATCACCATTGCCTCAAATTTGAAGACGCTGCTCTCCTCTCTGCTTGGTCAATCCCCAGCCATCTTTTAAGGCCAAGGGGCAAATGGTACCTCTGTTCTGAAGCTTCCCTGACTGACCCTCCTCCCACTTTCAACAGCAGATTATTCCTGCCTTATCTTTACTCCTACAAAATGTCTTAATTGACCATTGTGTTAGCTGTGCATTTGTCTGTTCTTCAGGTGAAGAGTGAGTACCTTGACAAGCAGAACTATGATTGTTCATTTTCATGTCTCTTACATCTAGGATAGTGTGTAGATCGTAGCAAAAATAAAAGGCATGTTGTTGGATAAATGAAAGGATGATCTGTACTCAGCAATATCCTGTGGTGTTCTAGTGACATGGATGCAATGATAGTTGATAAATGTTTATTAAAAAAAACTTCGTTAACCTTACGAATTCTCGATGAATTGCTATTCTTTATTAAGAGCTGTTAATATGACTTAAGGATTAATAAAGGAGGTGGTGAACTTGCCACTTCCTCTTTCTGTTCACAAAGAAAAACGATAAGGGCTAAATATAGAAATTTTTTTTATCATTTTCTACTTTAATTCTGATACTTTTGATTGGCCAGTTAAAACCCACCAATGATTGCTCATTCTCCCTCAAAGTGAGGGCCAAACTATTTAGCACATTGGCCGCATGTTAGTATTACTTGGGAAGCTATTGAAAGATGCTCATGCTTGGGCCCCAACCCAGACCAGTTAAATCAAGATCTCGATGGAGACACAAGAGTCAGAACGCTTTGATTCTCACTGGTGATCGCAATATGCAGCCCAGGTTATGATCTACAGTTATGGTTCCCACCCTTAGTTATTTCACATGGTAAAATGTTTAAATTTTAACTCTAATGCAATGGGAAGTAAACCTACCTGACATCTTAAAAGGATCAATGTAGATGGCAGAAGGGCAAGAGTAGAAGCCAGTGGACATGTTAGGAGGAAGTTATCGTAACACTCCATGATTCTAGAGGGAAAAACAAATGTTTCCTGCTTAATTTTTAGGTACCCATATAATTCGGTTAATGAGAACACATTTTGAGAGCATTCTAGTAAATTGCTGTTTTATTGGGCATATATGTCACATTTGCCATGCCCTATATTCCCCTTTAATTATTGAAGGACCTCATACACATTAAGCATTATATAATTATGTCTGACTTGCAAACATCTCACATGTGTAATCTGAGATAACCACTGCCTTATAAACCTTTATGGTGCATTTTAAGGCATGTAAAATTTAATATGATTTTGAATAATCACTTTCATTTAAAATTTCAGTGGTTAATATGCACACAAGTTAAAGTTTATTAAGAAGGTAAATGCCTAATGAGCAGAGGGGCAAAATAAAATGCTGCTGAATTAAGAAAGAAGCATTTTTTTTATTACACATTTCATTATGTTTCGGTGTGACTTCTGCACATCGATGCTTGCAGCTGGCGCTCCTAGTTCTTAAAAGCCTGCCAAAATGTGTCATGTAGCTGCTTCTTGTCTTTCTCTCCAAATCTAAATGAGGTTTCCTCTAACTGAAATATCTCAATGAGACATATGGATGTCCCACCCATTTATTCACCAACTAAATGTCTATTGAGCACCTGCTTTGTGTGCTATACTATATGAAGTCCTGCCATCGACAAAATTAGCACACTCTCTTCCATAATGGAAAATAGAATCTGGAGCATCTACAGTCTGGTAAATTCATGCATTTATTAAATATGTATTGACCTTCTACAATATTCAAGGTATGTTTCTAAGAGTTTAGAAGCTTAGAATTGAGTCTAGCATGCACACAAATACAAAAAACATTTCTAAAATAACATATGATAGGGAGTTAAAGCAAGTATATGAATCAGTGGCCTATAAAGTCAAAATTGTTATTTATCACTAGGCATGAATGTATCAAGCTCTATGAGAGCATAGAGGAGAGTGAGGTAACATCAGCTGGAGGTGTGTGTGTGGGGGGGTGGTTGGGAATGACTTTGAGAAGGTGAAGGCATTGGATGTGGACTGGGAAGGATGTGCAGGATTGTATATCCAGGCGTAAGTGCAGTACCTTCCTTGTAAATACCCCCGTGAGCAAAGGCAGGGAGGCAGAAAAGAGTAGAATTAAAGTGCAATTGTGTATAATTCTAATAAACTTGTGGGACTCAAAATGCAGTCTTATTACCTCACAGGCTTGGCACTTTTACTTGAGAAATAAGTATAGGATGAATGACAGTTTTCTTGGAAGGTTTGGCACTTTAAGAAAAGGGATTCTGATATCAAAATGGACATTCCCCCACACAAGATATGTTCAAAATAAGAAAAGCCAGCTCCTTTGCCCCTAAATTATTAATTGACAAGTATGGATTTGCTTAATGTTATTTGTTGACCAAACCTAATAATTTTTATGCAGTGAGGGTCATCCCCCCCCCTTTTTTAAATGCTTGTCCTTCTTAGTACTCTTCAATATTGCATTTACCCCTTACGTTGAGACAGTCTCCTATTTGTTTTTGTGCTGTCAGTCCAACCGGCATCCCTGAGCTGAGGCTGTAGAGGTGTTAACTGAATGGCGCTCAGTGCAGAGCTGATCGTTAGAACACAGTGGCCACAATGGCCACCTTTTTGTGGTGTTCTCTGCATGCAAACCCTCTCCAGAGAATTGACATCCATGAACATAGTTATGCTCACCTCAGCCAGGTGAGGTAAATACTGCTATCTATCTCATTTTAGTTTTTTTAGGATTTTATTTATTTGACAGAGAGAGAGAGCACGTGCAAGCAGGGGGAGGGGCAGAGGGAGAGGGAGAAGCAGACTCCCCCCTGAGCAGGGAGCCCTGAGACCATGACCTGAGCTGAAGTCAGACGCTTAACCGACTGAGCCACCCAGGTGCCCCTCTCTATCTCATTTTATAAAGAAGAATATTGAGGCTCGGGTAGCTCTAATGTCTTCATTAAGGTCACATCATTAGGATATGATTAAACTTGTGCTCAAGCCCAGGTCCACCGAAAGCAAATGCTCATATCCACAACATTCTGCTGTTTCCCATGAAAGTTAAGACCCTGTGCAAAGCTCCACTCATTTGCCTCAGTCCATCTTCAGGCTTCTGTACTAACAGTGCCCAGCTCCCCTTATGGGCACAAGACTTTCTTAACTTCCTTCGTCATTCTGTCTTAATTTAGTATCTCTTGAGAACCAGACCTACACAGGCCGTTTTTAGGGCAATGAAGCATTGGGAAGAAGCCCATAATCATCAAACAAAGGAGGTCATGAGTAAATCAACAAAATGATGGCCTGGGTGTGTGCCTAGCACAATATTCCAGCAGAATTCCACTCCGTCAGTTGTGTGGAGCTCTGGAGCAGAGCAGTCCCTGCAGGGCTAAATCTGAGGTCTGAGGAGAGGTTGCAGCATGCGTCCCCGCAACCATGACAGCAGGAGACTGCTGGACAAACAGTGTTTGACAGAAGTCTTAGATCCTGTATACTCCTGGCACTTTGTTTCTCAGGGCATGAAACAAGTTTTCCAAATAGCAGAACCGGTATGAGAGAACACTAAGAAGGAGACATCCAAGGACAGGATGCTAAGTCATCATGGTCCTGGTAAAAGGAGAGCTATGGCTGGAAATGGAACAAGGTCCGGGAGGACTGTGCAGAGACCCTGGCCAGCGATCCCTCTGTCCAAATGCCCAGCCTTACTGAGTCACGGCATCTTGGCCCCGCGTGCCCAGGAAGGGCATTCAGTGAGCGTTTCTGCTGAACCATTTCTTCAGCCTGCACTCGCCTGGCCATTGTGCAGCATGATTACTCTGTATGGCAAACCAATTCAAAACAGTCCAGGCAGGGCTCCCCCATTTCTAATTCATTTCTAAAGAAGCTGAAAAGGCCTTAGAGACAACACAATCAAGGGAAGAAAATTTGTTGTTTAAAAAAAGTGAAAATTGTCGTTAGGAAAATATTTTAGAGTCTGAGGTCAGTTTGGCAGAAGAATAATCATCAAGGCATCAGCATTTCCATGTCAAAGAGACTCCGAGCTAATGAGGGATGTACTGGCCAATTTCTGCACTGCAATTTTATTTAACTGAGCTAACAACTGTTTATGGGTGCAGTGAGGTCAACTCTAAATTTATGTGAAATCCAAAGCTGAAAAAAAAATAAAGACCTGGTAAAAATGTTTTTTAAATTCCTAGAAAATAAAATTTTGCACCCCAAAATTGTTTTCAGTAAAGTATTAGTGAATATACAATACTAGCATATTCATACACAATAGCTAAATGAAGGGCATGTTTTTATGTGTTTATCCAATACCAGCATATTCATATGCAATGCCTAAATAAAAGAAATGTTTTATGTGTTTGAGAATATAAATGGGCTACCACAAAAGGCTGTTCCTTTCTAAGAGGATACACGAAGAGTGATCTAAATTGAAGTTCATTTAGGTGGACAAACTTGTAGGCAATGACCTGCACTACTCTTGAAGCATTCTGATATTTTTCTATGACTGCAATTTTTGCAATATTATGTTTAATATAAAATAATTATTCCTTGATAGCATCTTAATGACTTTTAATATGACTTCATAAGGTATTGATTGGATCTTTATGGAGGAAAAATTCAGTCATTATTTTTTCTTTGTAAGAACACATAAGTTATTTTAAATGCATTTACTTCACTCCAGAAGTATAATAATTTTGAACTTCAGTGATCTTAGAGATTGAGCAATACAAGAGTAAACAAGACACAGATTTTGATCTCAGTGTTTACAACATAGTGAGAGATAAGGACAAGAAAACAGAAAATCAACGTATGTGTTGGACATCTAGCATAACTGAGTCCTCTGCTTCTGAGTGGATGGGGTGGACCTGGCTGTCAAGGATATTTTAGGATCAATGTGCTAAGAATTAGAATGTTTTGGGTAGAAAAATGTGCTTCCATTCTGGGTACCTGTGTGCTAAATAGGAGAAGTTTATTTTATCATTGGTTAATAATAGCTTTTTTTTTTTTCCTGACCAGCTTCTCACTAGTTTGAAGGTAAAAGCAAGTGACTACCTTTGCAAGCCCTTGGAGAGCAAGGCCAAGGGGCAAATGGTACCTCTGTTCTGAAGCTTCCCTGACTGACCCTCCTCCCACTTTCAACAGCAGATTATTCCTGCCTTATCTTTACTCCTTCTTGGAGCTCCAAGAACACTGGAGTGCAGCAGTGCTGAGCTGAAGGAGCATGGGAAGATGCTAACCCACTGCTTCCCGCTTCTGCTCCTTCTTCTCTGCTCTTCTCCTAGGTTGTTATTTAGTTTGAATTTTTGTAGTAATGATATGGGGCACAGCAGGGTCATAGAAACTCTCAGGAGCTGCTGCATAAACATTGGTGAGCCACTGTTTTTACACCGAATTGGTCTATATTTTCTCTGCATACATTGCCCATGAAACGGTATCTATGCATATGAAATTGTAACAGATGAGAATTATATACATTTGATTATTATCAGATGTATTCATCAATCCATATGTCAGAGAAATACACTCTACTCTCTGCTTAAGAATTATTTCTTGATTTTAGGAAGAGGGAAGCTGAAACAGAAAATGCATGTGTATAAATAAATAGCACGGAAGCAAAATTATTGTTTGTTCCAGTCAAGTTGCTTATAATAATAATGAGAAATACCAGATACCAATAATGCATGCAAAGCTACTTTGCTTTTGCGTCTAATTATTTTCAGTGCTGTATAACTCATTAATAATGGGCAACTGGTATAAAATATTCACATGGTTCTGCCATTATTTATATTTGAATCATGAGGTCTAACAGTCTTTGTCTTATGATTAAACAAGAGAGAATTTATTTCTAAATGGTGTTCCTTAAAAAATGATCAAAAGACATATGTGCAAAATGGGCCCATCTAAAGTATGAGACTGTCAAAACAAATTCTTTCAGGAGGAATAAGAATATATACATGATTTAGCTTGATAGCAATCTGTAAGTTGTTCAAAGTTATTATCTTTCAAGTGAATGAATTTATGAAAAATACAAAACCAGAGGGTAGCACTAAGAATGAGTTAATTCAATTTAATTCAAATTATATATTAAATATGCATTATGAGCTTGGTACTGAGCTCATGTCAACATTTCTCTCTGTCCTTTGTTTAGTTGGTTTGGTTTAAAAAGGTCCTACTTCTTCACAGCTTTACAAAAGCAGAAGAGGCATTGAAAGGCTGAATTCACTATTGAGAGTCATGGAGACACTCAGTATAATTGTGGGCAACTATACTGAATAACAGGACAATATAACAATAATAGTAATCATCACCATCATCACCATCATCATCACCATCATCACCATATTGCC
>NC_058413.1:108779427-108863831 GCF_002201575.2 Neomonachus schauinslandi | reverse complement strand
CATCATCACCATCATCATCACCATCATCACCATATTGCCATCATCATATCAAAATGCCCTCCCACAGACCATTTTCTTTTCTTCTTTAGTACATTATTCACACACACTTGCCTCTACATTCCTTGTTTCCTTTTTTGTTACCAAAGTATAGTTGACACACAGTGTTACTTTAGTTACAGACCTACAGCCTAGGGATTCCACGAGGTCCACGTAAATGCTGTGCTCACCACAGGCCTAGCCACTGTCTGTCACCAGATGATGCTATTACAGTACCGTGGACTGTTTTCCTCTGCTGCGTCTTTTACTCTCCTGACTTACTCATTCGTAGCCTCAAGCCTCTGTTTCCCACTCTTCATTACTACATTATTAATACAATCTCTTTAACTGGAGGAGCATACTCTTTGGTTTTGTTGCATTAGTGGGTATTGAAAATCCCAGATGAACCCATTCCATGGATTAGTAGACAACTCACAAAGGTTAAAAGCCAGATAGAAATGGAGTAGGAAACAAAGAGCAAGAACAGGGCAAAGAATATTGCTCAAGTCTGTTGGTACGGGGTCTGAGTTTAATTTTATTGGGACCTTTCTCTTAGAGCTCGGTGAGCGGGGCCTGACTTAAAGGCAGTTGTTGATGTGATCATTGGATCACTTATTGCTACTTCTCCCTATGAAAAATCTGTTTCTGAAAGTAATGATGACATTTGTTTTTCACAAAAGAGAGGTGGATGTAGTAGTTCTGGAAATCTTTTCAGAAATAAAACAGGTAGTCTGACATTAACATATAGTGAGTTTCCTCCCTGAGCCTCTAGTTTAACCTGGAGGCCTTAAGGGAATGGGCCAATGTTTTCCAATAAAACATACGTTTTCTTATCCTTCATCAGTTAGTTTAACAAATAATTTAGTGCCTTCCCTGGGACAGGCACAGAGCCAGGCCCTGAAATTGGGGGGTGGCAAAGCAGATGTGCTGCTCTTGTGGAATTTAAGTCAGCTACTGGATCCTGATTAAATGTTCTTGTGCTGTGTTATTCAGAGGCCCATATTTTACACCTCTTTCCCTGCTATTCATGCTACAATTCTTTTCTACATAATTCCGGACTTTACATAGTCTATTTTACCATTGGTTGTCTGTCAACCAAGCTGCTTCCAAAAAGTTTATTTGGGAAAATACACAGGTTATTCATGAGATGAAACTAATAGGGCATGGTTGAATTTCCCAAACCTCAATGAAAAATTAAATTGAATGTTCCCTGAATTGTACTCCTGAGTTTATTTCCCAGACTGGTCTATAAGCTCTGCTGAAAGGCAGAGTAACTTACTTATGGATCAATAATAAAGTTCAAGGATGACAGATATTAATGAAATGGCTGAATAGGAAACATTCTAGAAACCTCAGTAATGATATAAATGTGAATTAAAATATCATATTTTGTGGCCAAATATATAAGCAAAAGAAATTGACACAGAGTACATTTTTAGGTGATCATTATAAGCTGCAGATTTTGTCTCATAGCATTCTAAGTCAGTTACTTCTTAGAATCCTAGAATCCTTAGGATCACCAAGAGCATTCATTTCTTCGCCTTTTGTTGGATTCTATTATGGCATCTTGACATGGATAAGTCTTGAAAATGCCTAGAGCATCAAAAAGCCCTCCAAACTAGCAGGGATATTCAGACTGAGACAGATGAAAAAATTGGCATATCCAAATGAAGCATGGTAGAGTGGGTATAGACCCATTAAACCTAGATCACTTCTTCGACTGTGAATGGCTTAAGCTGAGCTCTCCCCAAGAGCCAGTTACAGAGATAAGAGAATGAGAAGTCCTGGGGTTCGGCGAGAGAGATTTCTCAAGTTAGGTTCTCCAGAAGCAGACCCCAAGCAAACAGTTTGGGAACAAGTAGTTTATTTCAGAGGTGGATCTAGGAAATTGTAGGAGTTGAGTAGGCTAGTGCATTGAATCAAAATGGCAGAAGGTCAGAAAAGAGTGTGCTATTTTGTAGGTTATTCCTACAAAGGAGGAATAACAGGGCTCAATCCCCCTGAAACTCATAGGAAATACCATAGAACATGCTCTAAAGTTACCGAACTGAAGGGTGAAATAGTTGAGATTCTTTCCAGCTTCCCATCCATCATTGATTTGATGGCTGCTTGCAAAGACATTAATTTTCTGTCACTTTTGGCTTGCTCTGCATGCAGGCCAAGCGTGCTCCCTCAGCCAGAAAAGTAAAAATAGCCCTAAGTAATTGCAGTAAGGAAACTTCATCTTTTAGGGGTGAAATCTAAGGGGACATGAGCATTGACACCACAGCACCTACTATGGAGACACACAGCTGAAATTATGTTTGTTGCAAGGGGTAACGGAAAAAGTCTCTTTTCTAGTGGACCTGGGTTTGAATCTTGATTTGTTTGCTTACCAGCTATGTAAACTTGGTTAAAGTTCTTACATTTTTATAGCCTCAGTGTCTTCATTTATAAAGGAGGACACTGAGCCACTGACTGCCTTAAAGGACAATTGTAAAGATTAAATGGGACAATGGATGTGCAGACTTAACAGAGAAGGAGGCACTTAGGAGAGCCTAGCAACTAGAAATTCGTTGTTTATTCATTTATTCAGTATTTATTAAGTACGTACTATGTGCCAAGCCTGTGGTAGATGTTAGGGGCAGAAATGAATACAACAAATAAACAACTTCATGTAGCTGGGACAGACACATAGTGAATAAACACACTTACATATTTAACCTGCTCTTCTTCTTAGGACCCTCTTGTGCTCTCACTCAGCCATCAAAGTGACCTCTGACTCCTTCATATTAGTCCTTTCTTTTTAGGGTGTTTTTTTCCTTAACTAGGTCTTCCCCACACCTCTCCTGGGACATGGTGCTGCCTCTGTGTTGATTAGGGACCACTCCAAATGCCCACCCTCCCTTCTGTCAAAATATATACACCCTGTTGTATTTTCTAGAAAAGTGCTTTCAGTTTGTCATATCAGGAAAATTTGGAGAAACTCATTCTAACTATGTTGTCGATAGATGATACAGTGTAATGCATTATCTTCCCTTCAGATTTTTCTGTCTTTAGAATTTCAAGTAGTAGAAGAGGTTATTTTGATCAGTATGGTGCTCATCTACTCTGTCTTAGGGAATGAAGAAGATTTTAATTGCTCGCCTTTGGATGGGCATTTTACTTCCCTTACTCCTCGAAACACTCCTGTGAGGTAGGTATTAGTAGCGAGTACCAATATTATATGGATAAAGACAGTGGAGCTTAGAGAGACACTGACTTGTCCAAGGTCATGCAGCAATGACCCTCGAAAATTGGGATTCAAAATGAGCTCTAAATATAGTGCATGTGCGCTTTTCTAATGTACTGTACCACCTGCCCAACACACCTGTTAAAAGCTTCTGCTTTAACTTAACTACTCAAGCGAGATGATTGTATGGCATGTGTCAACGTGGGGTCCATGCAGAAAGTGAGATTTCTGGAATGACTAATTAGAGTGCGTACTTGCTTGGTGAATAGTGGTGGGAGTGGGGGAGGATACTTCATACACACCCTGTAGCTAATGATTACTGCGTACTTTGGTTAGAATTTGGAGGAGTAAGACTATTTGGCATAAGATACGCAAAGCTGAAGGAGAGATGCCATTTTCTGTTAAGCAGCAGAGATACCATCTGGGTATTTTCTCCAGTTACTGTTCCTTTTAAACATACAACATGCAAGCTACTGAAAACAGCAGAGTCACACTTCTCAGTGCTCTCTGCTGGATGAGGCTGAGCTGGCTTAGAAATGGGACATTTCCAAAGAAATGCGGTTTTATTATCTCCAAATATATCTGCTAGCTCCAGGAACAGGTGAGTAGGTGAGGGAAAGAATGTGATATAGGGAAAGATAAAATTCAGCCTAAAACCATGCTTTTATTTTACTATAGCTTTGTGATCTTGGGCATGTTTCTTTTACTACTTGATCCTTAGTTTTCTATAAAAGTTGAGATTATATTTAAAATTACATGTACTTATGAAGCTGGTTTTTTAAAAAAGATTTTATTTATTTATTTGAGAGAGAGAAGAGGGAAAGAGAGAAAAAGAGCAGGGGGAGGAACAAGGGAGAGGAACAAGCAGACTCCTTGCTGAGAAGGGAGCCTGACGTGGGGCTCGATCCCTTGACCCTGAGATCATGACCTGAGCCAAAACCAAGAGTCAGACTCTTAAAAGACTGAGCCATCCAAGGGGCCCCCATAAAGCTGGGGTTATAATGACTAGCCTTTATAATACATATGTTACGTAGACATTCACCAACTTGGTTAAAAATGAAGTCAAATAAACATGAATAGAACTTCTGCTAACTCCATATTTCTCTGGCAGTTATTTTCTGGATTCTTCAAGTGGTGTCTTTCAATCAATTATGTATCAAAGTTGTTACATAGTCTTGGCTTCGGCCCCCTTAAACTGCACAGACACCTCTGGCCTGAATCACCCTGAGAACTTTCTAGATCTGATAATATTCCTGAAGTGACAAGAAGATGACAGTCACTTTAGGAATGAGAAGAAGGAACTCTCCCCTTCTCTGAGTTGTCTCAGTTAGAAGAGCCCCCAAATGTTACATAATTAATAGATCCTGTCCATCACCCCCACCCCCACCCATTTCTCCAAAATCATACCAGCGAACTTCTTTTATATCACACTGTCAAAAGGGGGCAGAGCCGGGATTCAGAGTCCAGCGTGGGTCATAGAGCCAGAGCCCTCAAACGCTCAACTGCACTTGCTGGGCAATTGAAATGGCCTTTCAGGTGAGATACAGCAGGTAACCCCACAGAGAATTCAAAGAAAACCCTGACCCGCATCTAGCTGGCCTGTGATTGCAGGAGCTCCCAGCTCACGTCTGGCCGCCAGCACCGAGACTCACCTCAGTGCTTCTAGGACTCCCTACAATTTCCAATTTCTGTTAGCCATGCTGGGGCTCCAACTCCCAAACCAAATCTTTTCTTTTGCCATGTTCCTATTCTCTCCAGCAATATCTCCTTCTGCTACTATTCAAGTTAGAGTGACAAGTCTCTCTAGGAATCTTCACTGTCTTTACACCCATCCCCCTCCCTTTAATGCTGTAATTTTTGCTTTTTTGATTCCACAGTTCCCTAATTTGGGGATTGCATTTCCCAAGATTAAATTTACAAGATTTAATCCCAAGATTAAAAGAGGGGCACATGGGTGGCTCAGTCATTTGAGCATCTGGACTCTTGATTTTGGCTCAGGTCATGATCTCAGGGTCTTGAGATCAAGCCCGACGTTGGGCTCTGTGCTCAGTGGGGAGTCTGCTTGAGATTCTCTCTCTTCCTCTGCTCATCCCCTCCATGCTCGAATGCATGCTCTCTCTAAAATAAATAAATAAATAAATAAGCCTTTTTAAAAAAAAATGTATGAAAGAACATGACCTAGGACCCTGTCAGCTGGGGAATCTTCATTGGATGGAGTTAATCTTAGACATTTAGGTCAGTTCCTAGACACACCCCAGGCAACAGTCACAAGAATCATATACAAAATCAAGTCAGCTACATGGTAGGCACTTCAGGGTAATTCTCTAGGTCCTGCTTCTCAAGCTCAACTTCGACATTTCGGTCTTTGTTCTTACCTGGTTTCCTCTCTTGGACCTTTTTTTTTTTTTTTTTTTTTTTTTACACATCCCAAATGCCTTCCTATGAAATCTTGTTTGGACTGAATGCTTGCATTTTTGATTAACATCTTCTCAAATACACTCTCTGTTCAGCCTCCTAGATCTTAACCACTGTCCTGACCCAGACTACCAGGATAATCATAACTACTGTTGTTGTTGTTAGATATCACTGTGTACCATGAACTGTTCTAATTGTTCAGCCCGCAGACATTTTTAATGTTCACATCAATACTTCACACTCAGTAACCCCTCTGGCTTTTCACTCATATTTGCCTTATTTCTTTGCCTCTTATTTCTCAATATAAGCCACTAGATACGGCAACCAGATGTTATATTCCGTGCCCTCTTGTGTCTTTTTTGACTTCCAATTAACCTTTTAGACCATGTGACTTGAATTTTTAGAATTTACTCACACACTGTGTGTATTATCAGGTAAGAAGTACTCTAAGACTTCTACCCCCACTTCAAGGTGGGTATATACTTAGCTTCATCTAATCTACCCATCATAATATGCACTTGAAGAATGACTTTGATTTTCCAAAGTATGATCTTTGGTCCAAATCAAGACTTACACTTGTTCTCTGTTTCTCTCTAGAACTGGAGAAACTTCTGTCAATCTCTGGACAGGATCTTGCCCCTAGCTTCCATTCACTTGACTAATACCCAGCTGAGCTTACTATGTCCCCTTTCGGGAAGACTGACATGATTGCACAATAGAAAGCATTGTCTTCGAGGCTATGGTGGGGGTGGGCAGAGAAGACGAGCATCAGTGGGACACAGTCCCAGTCTTAAAGGAACTTCCAGTGTAATGAAGACCTAAGATGACTGAAGCTCCTGGAATGCTGGGTGGGGCCAAGAGGGAAGTGCTCTTCGCTCTCCCGGTGATTACAGTGAAGGAAGACATTTTAAATGGTCCTTGAAAAATATGTAGGGAGGAACGATAGTTAACACAGATGGTGTATAACACGGCAAAGTTTGGATTTAGGTGATCTGACATCCTATGCTTGGCTCTTAACCACTGTTTTCTAATGCCTCCGCATAGTATTTAAGAGGCAGGGGAAAGATAAATGTCTTCCGGGAACAAATCAATGAAGACACCAGGCGCAGAGCTCAGAGTGTGCTCCATTTGATGGAAACGAATGGTACCTCATGTGAAAGAGCAAGAGATGAAACTAGAAAGATATTTGGGACTGATTATTGAGGCCTTTGAATGTTTTGCTAAGAATTTTGAGAATAATTTGATCCTTAATTGATTCAGCAAATTTATATGAGCATGTACTAAGTATGAAGCATTAGCAGTGTGTTAGTGAATAAAGCAGTTTTAAGCAAGTGAGCAGGAGAAGACGGTATTAGAGTAATTTCATTTCACTTGTCAAGAACAAAAACAAATTTGAGTAGATTGAAGAGATTAAGTGAAGTCAATGACATATTATGCTCTTAAAAACAGATCGTGATGG
The DNA here is from genome assembly GCF_002201575.2 of Neomonachus schauinslandi. Classification (NCBI taxonomy): domain Eukaryota; kingdom Metazoa; phylum Chordata; class Mammalia; order Carnivora; family Phocidae; genus Neomonachus; species Neomonachus schauinslandi. The sequence continues at coordinate 108,856,710 of NC_058413.1, read as the reverse complement.
AAATTACAGAAATAGGAGAGGATCAAATGGAGGCTGTAGTGAAGGATTGGGGGTGGGATGGAGATTTTGAATGTGTGTAGACTGAGAAGTAAGAGAAACTAGGGAGGGATAAATTAAATAAGAGTGGGAATAATTCAAGGGACAGCTCTATAGGACATAGTGGTGAATAGATGTAAGATTGTACAGATAGAGGGCTTGGCCTTAGAGCAGAGCAAGGCAACCCCTTTCCCGTGATGGGAGTGAAGATGGTAAAGATGGATAGAACTACAGCCACACTTTGAGCTACAAGAGGGAGGTTGAGGACCTTTACTCTTACTCACTACTGTGTTTTAAATCAAGGAGGCTCCATCATCTGATGGAACTGTCAAGGGAAGAGTTAGGGCCTCGGGAAACTTTATGATGATTGTTCTGGAGGCTGAAGGAGGGGCTTGGCTTGGGATGGGCGAAGGAACTGCTGAGACTTATTCTGGGCCCAGATTCCCAACCACAAGTCCACATGAAGAGCTCATGAAGAGTTTCACGAATACCGCATTGACTACAAAGAAAATCGAGTGAAAATAAAATCTTAATACCTCTGAGCACGTGGAGCATCACAAGGTGGAAAGGCAAGTTCAATATTTTTATCTTTCAAAAGAGCTGCAGGCAAGGAAAAGTAGCCTAAAAGCAAAAAAAGAATGCAAGGTGTTATTATCCTGGAAAGTCAATGGTGTGTAATAAGAGATGGCTTTGATTTTTCTGCTTTTGAATACAGGGTGTAGGTTTTACAGGCTTGGGTTATGGCGTTTTACATCAATATAACATGGTTCTGAAGATAGGAGGCTTTTCTGCAAATGATCCCAGGGTTTTGCTACTCAGCGCTATTGACCATGGGAAAACCACCAGAGTCATCAATCTTTCAGAGCAATTTCCCGTGCATTAAATACCACGTCTTCTTCCCTTCCCACTTTTCCTTCATCTCTCCTTCCTTCCTTCCTGTCTTTTTGCTGCTGTGAATATAATATAATTCTTCACACATTCTAGTTAGGTTGTGATCACTGTTGTGGCGATTACAGTTTCTTAGGTGGCTAATGCTTATAGGATTATCATAGTACATTGCTTTCTTGTCCTCCAAGGATGGTCTAAAATCAATGCTCAGCCAGTGATTCCCCCACGTTAGGAATCATCCAGAATTTCTCAAGGATTAACATCATGTAGCTTTTTTCCTAGCTTGAGTATGGATTACTAAATCTTCTGGTTGACATGGGGCGACAGAATGCAGAAAGAAAATTTATTACAAAACGAAGTAGAGCTTGACGAATTACAAAGCCATAAAGAACGATGTTGGGGGACAGTTGGGGCTGTAGTTTCACAGGTTGTAGGGAATCGATGTCTCACAAGGTGTAGGGGTATAATGTTTGGATCAAGAGGAACAATTAGTGTTGCCCAGCAATTCCCTGAGCTATAGACAGCTGGATTTCCCCCATGTTCAGCACTGAATCGCTGAGGTGATTTTTTTATTTCCTACCAAGTTGATTCAACATTCTAACTACATTTAAGTTTTTCTCTAGACCCGTGCTCAGCCCTGTTAGATGTAATGTCCTCTTTTTTATAATAGTTCTCTACACCATTGCTCAGCCCTATTAGGCCTAATGTCCTCTTTTTATGATAATTACTTTTTTATGCTGGCTCCACAATTCTGAAATGAAATTAATAGATAATAACCAATCTACAAGCAAAATTTTCGAAACTCAATATAATGCTGTAACTGTATTCCAGGGATGTAACATCTCTGTATTTCAAGGGAAGGTGGTGTTTTGCCTTATTATACCAAGAGTTGTTTGTTATTTTGGAAAATCATGTCACCGATGGAAATACTACTTTCAGAATTTGAGGAGGCCACACAACTACAGCCATCTGCTTCTGAAGTCACCCATAGATTCAGGCATTCAGCTGCTTTAATATGTCTTCACGGGTAGTCATGCAAGAGCATTTACATGTTTAAATGCACATTGTATTGTAGTAAATTATTCCCTTTTATTTCTCCTTTTATATGTAGAGCATTTTTTTGCATTTTTGAAATTTTGCACGTTGATGGGTGGCCTACTGACTTCGTTTCAGAGGCATTAAGCAGGTTAGGACTCTAGTCATCTTAGGATTCAACTGAGCCTGAAGGTTCCACTCATGTAGTTATTTGCAGACTTTGGCTTCCTGTCCCCAGGGCAACTGATGGATGAACTGTTTCTTCTACGTTGGCCTCTCTGTAAGGTTGCTTACAACGTGGCAGTTTGGTTCCCCCATAGCAGGTGATACAACAGAGGGAGAAGGAAGGAAGGAGGGAGAGGTACCAAAAATCTTACTGATTTGTTTCGGTTTAGTTACTACCATTCCAGCGTTTCCTACCATCACTCAAGGAAAATGTGCGATACTTGCTGAAAGGCTCTGAACGTCCCAAGTAACTTCACCGGCATTTATGGGATAGCACAATGTAGAGGACGTACTGCACTAGCAGCCCCAAATCCCAGTGCTGCCTAGTCCCTTCACTGGTCCCATGAACCTTGGGCAAGTCGCAACACTTTGTGACATGACAGGGAACAGTCTCTGTCTGTGTTTCCTGATGCAGAGATCCTAAAATGCTTATGATTTCCTGAGTAACAGGGGTGCTGAAAACATCTTTTGTCCTGATATTTGGTCTTTGACCCTGGTTCCTGATGCAAGAGCCCCGAAGACCCTTGGAGCCCCCAGGGTGATGAGTGTCTGTTTTGTATGTTAATGAGCTGACTTCAGGATGGGGCCTGGTCACCAGAAAGACCAAGCCAAGTTTAGAGCTTGGAACTTCCAGGCCCATCTTGCATCTTCTGTGGAGAAGAGAAGGGCTGAGGACCGAGTACACAGTCAATCGTGCCCGTGTGATGAAATCTTCATAAAAATCCCTAAACCATGCAGTTAAGAGGGTTTCTGGGTCGGTGAGCACATCCATGTGCCAGGATGATGGTAAACCGCAATTCCATGGGGACAGGACCCTTCTGGACTTCACCTTGTCTAAGTCTTTATCTGTATCCTTCTGATAAACCAGTAAACACAAGTGTTTCTCTGAGTTCTATGTACCATTGTAATAAGTTACTGAACCTAAGGAGGCTTAATGGAACCTCCCAGTCACAAGGACAGATGACAACTTGGAATGTGTCACTGGGGTCTGAAGTGCAGTGGGGCTGACTAACAGGACTGAGCCCTTAAACTGTGGGTCTATGCTAATTCCAGACAGTGTCATAATTGATTGCTAGAACATCCAGTTGGTGTTGGGAGAGTTGGAAAATTGGTCAGTGTGGGGAGACACAGTGACTTCTGGTGTCAGAAGAAGAAAGGAGCTTCTGTACCCAAACTAACATGAATTCACTCCTTGGTGAGTTGCAGGTAGAAACGACACTGGGTGGAGCGGTCACACGAAGGACATTTTATTTGCAGTAAATAAGATCACAGGAAATAGTTTTCAAAGCTGTGACTCCCCAAGTGGGGGGTGAGTGCATTTCTTTTATTGGGGGTTAGGATGAGTATTCAGAAAGGGGAGTTTTGTCATCATATGTAGAGGTGGGCATAAAGTCATACATATGTACTTAGGAAATGTGCCTATATATGCACCGTACGTTAATGAAATCTCCTTGGGCAGAGACTTTAACATTATAATGAAGTAGAGGTAACTGTCAGATACTCCAGCATCTTTTCCTGTGGGTGTGAGCTGGTGGTTTGGTGGTTGAGCTCAGATTGGTCTAGGCTACTGGAGCTCTTCTTGGTACTTGCCTCCAAAAGATAAGGTGAACATTCCTGTGAAGACAGGGGATGTATAGGGGTCTTGCTGGTGACAGTTTTAACCTCATTAACCCTATGGGGTGTGTTTTCACTTCCTCTTAGTCTTTAAGCCTGGTTTTGATCATTTATATAAAGGAAGCCACAATACTCACATAAATTCCTAAGGGGTTCCTTCCAAGATGGGTAAAAAAAAAAAAATGGTTGTGGAGATACTTTGAGAACCGTGACATGTCAGACAACCTCAAGGGGTTATTATTATACGTACCATTGTTTCTGTGGGAAGGGCCTTCCAAGTTCAAAATAGCACTCATATAAATAAACTTGGAAAACACAATGCACTTGTATATTGGGAATTTCCTATATTTAAAACCCATGTTTATACAGATAAAATTGTCTGTGTAGTTCATGCGTAAGTCCTGATAAAGCCGTTGATGTGGAAATATTTTTACTCCGGTTAAATTTTAAGATTTTTGCCTGAATTATTTTTCAAATGAGATTCTCATGCCACTGAAACAGAGAGGAGAGACAAAAGAGAAGTGAAGCTAAAAACCTACCAGAACAAAAATTCGACTTCAGTATTACAAGGAGCCTCACAGTATTGAGTATACAACAGGCAATTAATGAGTATCTTTCATGTAAGGCAGAATAAGTTTAAGGTCACACAACTAGATAGCCATGGAAAATATAATATGAAGAATAGGAGAAGCTGTTGATTTTTTAGTTAGCGGAGTAGCAACAACAAAATGAAGCAATTAGACACAGTGAACTCTCAAGATAGCCTTCAGTGTAGATCAATGCAAATACTGCTTACTCCTCACTGTCCTCATATTCTGAATCAAAATCATTTTTGAGTGCCCATGCGTATGATGCACTGTGTATATCATGGAGACCTTTTACACAGTATTCATTAATGAGCTCCTCAAAACACAACTTTCCAAATAAAGTTAGCAGGAGAAGCTTTGTTAGCTCTGCAAGAACCTGTGTAGGTCATTTGTGAAACACAGCTTTTAACAATCTGAGCTAAAGCTTTAAATACTTCTGGTGTTGAATATAAAATCCAATCCTGATTAACTACTCACTCCTGAAAATCCAGATTCCAGATGTAACATACAGGCAGAGAGCAACAAATTAGCAATACTGGTCAAAATATGTGCTCAGAATTTTCCACTATCATGACTGTGATCATCATTATCGTCATTACTGACCATCTAATTAGTGAAGCAGTATGCTGTTGTTCTGGGTTCTGCAAGTAGCCCTATTGCCTGAAAATATAAAATCCAAAATTAGTTTACAGACAGATGATGCATATGGGAATCTTGCAGATAAATGGATTTTCTTTTAATAGGTGCATATTGAAGTGGGGCTGGAAGTTGAACAGGATAATAACATTTTAAAATTAGATGGTGTGGAACTACTCTTTCTTAGACTCTTCCCTTGGATTCTTTAATCTCTTCCTTCATCCACACGTGAAATATTATATTCAGGTTCATGGGGCGCCTGGGTGGTGCAGTCTGTTAAGCGTCTTATTCTTGATTTTGGCTCAGGTTGTGAGATCAAGCCCTGCATTGGGTTCTGTGCTGGGCGTAGAGCCTGCTTGAGATTCTCTCTCTTCCTCTCCCTCTGCCCCTCCCCCCACCTCTCTCTCTTTCTCTAAAGAAAAGAAATATTATATTCAGGTTCAATATCTCATATTCACCTTTCTCTATATAATCTCTCTAATGCATTCCCATTGTTTAACTTCCATTTATATGCTGATGATCCCAAAGCTTCTAGATCTACCCAAGACATCTTTCCAGATCAGTATACTTAGTGTGTTTCATTGGCTTTTATGACCCTTTATCTAAACTGCTTCAACCTGTCCTTCATTTATGCAGACTGAACATCTTTTACCTCTTCCTAGAAATGATAGATGAGGTTTTTTAAAAAGGAATTAATCCTTCTTAATGTGGAAAAATAAGAAACAGAGTTATCCATACTATGAGAAATTCCTGAAAGACACCAAGCAGAAAATGGCCTGAAATTGACTGAGTGATAATTAGTGAATTGTTGAGAAAAGGCCAGAAGGAGTTAGGAGGGTGAGCCACATGCAGAAAGAAAGACTACCAAGGAGAAGAGAGGGCCCAAGGAAGATCTATATGGTGACTTCTTGAAGACTTCCGTTCAGAGCAGAGGGTAATATTGGAGGACAACTATGCTTGAGTCAAATGGTGAGCTTCAGAGGTATTTCCCATCAAACAAAAATAGTAAGCATAGTTCTAGGCCCTGAGAGGAGGCAGGGGAGCTGGCCGCCTCAATGTGGTTGCCGGTTCCAAATTCCATCCCTTCTGCACAGCAATGAGAAGCAGGCTAGAGTAAACAGACACTGATCCTTGAAAGAATAGGAATCCTAAGATTCTTATAGAAAACCAGTATCATGAAACAGAGGTGTTCAACAACAGAAAAACTAGCAACCAGAGAAATAGTTACTAGAACCATCAGGAAAGCCATAAGAATACTTGCTGTCCTCAGGGGGTAATGAAGACTTACCCATTGTGTCCAGTAGACCTCTTTAGTGTCACACCTCAGAAAAAAACTGGGGTAAATTTAAAAAACAAATTTATCAGAAGTATATGAAGACCTAGACATCTAGGATTAAAAATTGAACAAGAACCACAACAAGGACAAGGGCAGGGACCAAGCACTAGGAATTATGCAGAGAGGCACCTTCATCTGAAGATGAATATGATTCACACATTTCTATCTCCTTGGTTTCCTTTGATTAATATTTATGTCATAGGAGCGAGAGTACGATTTGCCTAGTTTAGACCATCTGGCCATGCCTTGTTTAGGACAGGGCATGGACTAGATTTACAGTTCCATAGAATCTGTAAGATGGGAGAGAGGTGACTACTCAAAATAAAACTGGTGTGCTAGAAAGGCAAACACATTCAGGTATCACAAATACAACAAATAGCTGTAAACATCCATGAAATGAGAATAGGAAGTGATGAAAAAAATAGCAAGAATTGGGAAAAATATGATCAACAGTATTTTTAAAAACTGGTGGATTTATGCTCATGCAGAATGGACACAGTTTAAGAGTGAATTTTTGAGCTCTGTGATTGGGCTAAAGGACTTCTCCCAGAATGAAGTTCTAAAGCACAAAGCGATATAAGGCAGTATATTCTAAACACTACCTAGTAGCAGTTACAGAAACATAACATGGGAAAATTGGTGGGGAAGAAATACTAAAGTTTGTTGTGTAATACCTTCATTAGCATTTCAATATACTTTCTGATTTCTATCATCATTACTTCTTTGACCCACAGATTATTTGTGAGTTTCTCTAGTTAGATTTCTGTTACTCAATTTCTAGCTCAATTGTACTATGGTTAAGAGCATATTCTCAGAATGGGTTTCAATTCATTTAAATGTGTTGACTCTTGTTTTACTGACTAGCATATGAACTACTATATATTTTTTTCTTTTTAAGTCAGAATAATATTTTATTATATGTATATACCACATTTTATTTATTCAACTGTTGATGGATATTTAGATTGCTCCCATCGATTGGCTATAGTGACTACCGCTACTGTGAACATGGGTGTACAAGTTATCTCTTTACGACATTGATCTCAGTTCTCTGGGGTATATATTCAGAGGTGGCATTGCAGGATCATATGGGAGTTCTAATTTTAATTCCTTTTGAAGAATGTTCATACTGTTTTCCTTAGTGATGGTACCATTTTAAAACCCTACCAGTGGGGCACCTGGGTGGCTCAGCTGGTTGAGCAACTGCCTTCGGCTCAGGTCATGCTCCTGGAGTCCTGGGATCAAGTCCCGCGTCGGGCTCCCTGCTCGGCGGGAAGCCTGCTTCTCCCTCTCCCACTCCCCCTGCTTGCATTCCCTCTCTCGCTGTGTCTCTCTCTGTCAAATAAATAAATGAAATCTTTAAAAATAAATAAATAAATAATAAAACCCTACTAGCCCTGCACAGGGGTTCTAATTTATCCTCATCCTCTTCAATACTTGTCTTTTTTCATAGTAACTGTACTAATGAGTGTGGGATTATATTTCATTTTAATTTTTGTTGCATTTCTTTCATGATTAGTGATGTTGAGCATCTTTTTTTTTTTTTGGATTTCATTTTTTTAAATTTTATTATATTATGTTAATCACCATACATTACATCATTAGTTTTAGATGTAGTGTTCCATGATTCATTGTTTGCGTATAACACCCAGTGCTCCATGCAGAACGTGCCCTCCTTAATACCCATCACCAGGCTAACCCATTCCCACACCCCCCTCCCCTCTAGAACCCTCAGTTTGTTTCTCAGAGTCCACAGTCTCTCATGGTTCGTCTCCCCGTCCGATTTCCCCCCCTTCATTTTTCCCTTCCTACTATCTTCTTCTTTTTTTTAAACATATAATGTATTATTTGTTTCAGAGGTACAGGTCTATTATTCAACAGTCTTGACACTTCACAGCGCTCACCATAACACATACCCTCCCCAGTGTCTATCACCCAGCCACCCCATCCCTCCTGCCCCACCCCCCACTCCAGCGACCCTCAGTTTGTTTCCTGAGATTAAGAATTCCTCATATCAGTGAGGTCATATGATACATGTCTTTCTCTGATTGACTTATTTCGCTCAGCATAATACCCTCCAGTTCCATCTACATCGTTGCAAATGGCAAAATTTCATTTCCTTTGATGGCTGCATAATATTCCATTGTATATATATACCACATCTTTTTTATCCATTCATCTGTCGATGGACATCTTGGCTCTTTCCATAGTTTGGCTATTGTGGACATTGCTGCTATAAACATTGGGGTGCACGTACCCTTTCGGATCCCTACTTTTGTATCTTTGGGGTAAATACCCAGTAGTGCAATTGCTGGATCGTATGGTAGCTCTATTTTCAACTTTTTGAGGAACCTCCATGCTGTTATCCAGAGTGGCTACACCAACTTGCATTCCCACCAACAGTGGAGGAGGGTTCCCCTTTCTCCGAATCCCCGCCAACATCTGTCGTTTCCTGACTTGTTAATTTTAGCCATTCTGACTGGTGTGAGGTGGTATCTCATTGAGGTTTTGATTTGGATTTGCCTGATGCCGAGCGATGTTGAGCACTTTTTCATGTGTCTGTTGGCCATTTGGATGTCTTCTTTTTTTTTTTTTTTTTTATTTATTTGAGAGAGAGAATGAGATAGAGCATGAGGGGGGGAGGGTCAGAGGGAGAAGCAGACTCCCTGCTGAGCAGGGAGCCCGATGTGGGACTCAATCCCGGGACTCCAGGATCATGACCTGAGCCGAAGGCAGTCGCTTAACCAACTGAGCCACCCAGTCGCCGCATTTGGATGTCTTCTTTGCAGAAATGTCTGTTCATGTCTTCTGCCCATTTCTTGATTGGATTCTTTGTTCTTTGGGTGTTGAGTTTGATAATTTCTTTATAGATTTCGGATACTAGCCCTTTATCTGATATGTCATTTGCAAATATCTTCTCCCATTCTGTCGGTTGTTTTTTGGTTTTATTGACTGTTTCTTTTGCTGTGCAGAAGCTTTTTATCTTGATGAAGTCCCAATAGTTCATTTTTGCCCTTGCTTCCCTTACCTTTGGCAATGTTTCTAGGAAGAAGTTCCTGCAGCTGAGGTCGAAGAGGTTGCTGCCTGTGTTCTCCTTTAGGATTTTGAAGGACTCCTGTCTCACATTTAGGTCTTTCAACAATTTTGAGTCTATTTTTGTGTGTGGTGTAAGGAAATGGTCCAGTTTCATTCTTCTGCATGTGGCTGTCCAATTTTCCCAACAACATTTGTTGAAGAGACTGTCTTTTTTCCATTGGACATCCTTTCCTGCCTTGTCAAAGATTAGTTGACCACAGAGTTGAGGGTCCATTTCTGGGCTCTCTATTCTGTTCCATTGATCTGTGTGTCTGTTTTTGTGCCAGTACCATACTGTCTTGATGATGACAGCTTTGTAATAGAGCTTGAAGTCCAGAATTGTGAAGGCACCAGCTTTGCTTTTCTTTTTCAACACTCCTCTGGCTATGTGGGGTCTTTTCTGGTTCCATACAAATTTTAGAATTATTTGTTCCATTTCTTTGAAAAAAGTGGATGGTATTTTGATCGGGATTGCATTAAATGTGTAGATTGCTCTAGGTAGCATGGACATCTTCACAATATTTGTTCTTCCAATCCATGAGCATGGAACGTTTTTCCATTTCTTTGTGTCTTCCTCAATTTCTTTCATGAGTTTTTTATAGTTTTCTGAGTACAGATTCTTTGCCTCTTTGATTAGATTTATTCCTAGGTATCTTCTGGTTTTGGGTGTAATTGTAAATGGGGTCAACTCCTTAATTTCTCTTTCTTCTGTCTTGTTGGTGTATAGAAATGCCACTGATTTCTGTGCATTGATTTTATATCCTGCCACTTTACTGAATTCCTGTATGAGTTCTAGCAGTTTTGGGGTGGAGTCTTTGGGGTTTTCCACATAAAGTATCATATCATCTGCAAAGAGTGAGAGTTTGACTTCTTCTTTGCCAATTTGGATGCCTTTGATTTCTTCTTGTTGTCTGATTGCTGTGGCTAGGACTTCTAATACTATGTTGAATAACACGTGATAGTGGACATCCCTGCCGCGTTCCTGACCTTAGGGGGAAAGCTCTCATTTTTTCCCCATTGAGAATGATATTTGCTGTGGGTTTTCGTTAGATGGCTTTTATGATATTGAGGTATGTACCCTCTATGCCTATACTCTGAAGAGTTTTGATCAAGAAAATATGCTGTACTTTGTCAAATGCTATTTCTGCATCTATTGAGAGGATCATATGGTTCTTGTTCTTTCTTTTATTAATGTATTGTATCACGTTCATTGATTTGTGGATGTTGAACCAAACTTGCAGCCCAGGAATAAATCCTGCTTGGTAGTGGTGAATAATCCTTTTAAAATGTACTGTTGGATCCTATTGGCTAGTATTTTGGTGAGAATTTTTCCATCCATGTTCATCAGGGATATTGGTCTGTAGTTCTCCTTTCTGATGGGGTCTTTGTCTGGTTTTGGGATAAAGGCATGGTGGCCTCATGAAATGAGTTTGGAAGTTTTCCTTCCATTTCTATTTTTTGGAACAGTTTCAGAAGAATAGGTATTAATTCTTCTTGAAATGTTTGGTAGAATTCCCCTGGGAAGCCATCTGGCCCTGGGCTTTTGTTTGTTGAGAGATTTTTAATGACTGCTTCAGTTTCCTTAGTGGTTATAGGTCTGTTCAGGTTTTCCATTTCTTCTTGGTTCAGTTTTGGTAGTTTATACATCTCTAGGAATGCATCCATTTCTTCCAGATTATCTAATTTGCTGGCATATAGTTGCTCATGATATGTTATTATAATTGTTTGTATTTCTTTGGTGTTGGTTGTGATCTCTCCTCTTTCATTCATGATTTTATTTATTTGGGTTATTTCTCTTTTCTTTTTGATAAGTCTAGCCAGGAGTTTATCAATCTTATTAATTCTTTCAAAGAATCATCTCCTAGTTTCGTTGATCTGTTCTATTGTTCTTTTGGTTTCTATTTCATTGATTTCTGCTCTGATCTTTATGATTTCTCTTCTCCTGCTGGGTTTAGGCTTTATTTGCTATTCTTTCTCCAGCTCCTTTAGGTGTAGTGTTAGGTTGTGTACTTGAGACCTTTCTTGCTTCTTGAGAAAGGCTTGTATTGCTATATACTTTCCTCTTAGGACTGCCTTTGCTGCATCCCAAAGATTTTGAACAGTTGTGTTTTCATTTTCATTGGTTTCCATGTATTTTTTTAATTCTTCTTTAATTTCCTGGTTGACCCATTCATTCTTCAGTAGGATGCTCTTTAGCCTCCATGAATTTGAGTTCTTTCCGACTTTCCTCTTGTGATTGAGTTCTAGTTTCAAAGCATTGTGGTCTGAAATTGGCAGGGAATGATTCCAATCTTTTGGTACCGGTTGAGACCTGATTTATGACCTAGGATGTGATCTATTCTGGAGAATGTTCCATGGGCACTAGAGAAGAATGTGTATTCCGTTGCTTTGGGGTGGAATGTTCTGAATATATCTGTAAAGTCCATTTGGTCCAGTGTGTCATTTAAAGTCTTTATTTCCTTGTTGATCTTTTGCTTAGACGATCTGTCCATTTCAGTGAGGGGGGTGTGAACGTCCCCCACTATTATTGTATTGTTGTCGATGTTTTTCTTTGCTTTTGTTATTAACTGCCTTATATAATTGGCTGCTCCAATGTTAGGGGCATAGATATTTACAATTGTTAGATCTTCTTGTTGGATAGATCCTTTAAGCAGGATATAGTGTCCTTCCTCATCTCTTATTACAGTCTTTGGTTTAAAATCTAATTTGTCTGATATAAGGATTGCCACCCCAGCTTTCTTTTGGTGTCCATTAGCATGGTAAATGGTTTTCCACCCCTTCACTTTCAATCTGGGGGTGTCTTTGGTTCTAAAATGAGTCTCTTGCAGACAGCATATCGATGGGTCTTGTTTTTTAATCCAGTCTGATAGCCTGTGTCTTTTGATTGGGGCATTTAGCCCATTTATATTCAGAGTAACTATTGAAAGATAGGAATTTAGTGCCATTGTATTGCCTGTAAGGTGACTGTTACTGTATATTGTCTGTGTTCCTTTCTGGTCTATATTGCTTTTAGGCTCTCTGTTTGCTTAGAGTACCCCTTTCAAGATCTCCTATAGGGCTGGTTTTGTGTTTGCAAATTCCTTTAGTTTTTGTTTGTCCTGGGAGCTTTTTATCTCTCCTTCAATTTTCAATGACAGCCTAGCTGGATAGAGTATTCTTGGCTGCATATTTTTCTCATTTAGTGCTCTGAATATATCCTGCCAGTCCTTTCTGGCCTGCCAGGTCTCTGTGGATAGGTCTGTTGCCAATCTAATGTTTCTACCCTTGTAGGTTACATATCTCTTCTCCCGAGCTGCTTTCAGGATTTTCTCTTTGTCTATGAGACTCGTAAGTTTTAGTATTAGATGTCGGGGTGTTGACCTATTTTTATTGATTTTGAGAGGGGTTCTCTGTGCTTCCTGGATTTTCATGCCTGTTTCCTTTCCCAAATTAGGGAAGTTCTCTGCTATAATTTGCTCCATTATACCTTCTGCCCCTCTCTCTCTTTCTTCTTCTTCTGGGATCCCAATTATTCTAATGTTGTTTCGTCTTATGGTATCGCTTATCTCTCGAATTCTGCCCTCGTGATCCAGTAGTTGTTTATCTCTCTTTTTCTCAGCTTCTTTATTTTCCATCATTTCATCTTCTATATTACTGATTCTCTCTTCTGCCTCATTTATTCTAGCAGTTAGCGCCCCCATTTTTGATTGCACCTCATTAACAGCCTTTTTGATTTCTACTTGGTTGGATTTTAGTTCTTTTACTTCTCCAGAAAGGGTTTCTCTAATAACTTCCATATTTTTTTCAAGCCCAGCTAATATCTTTAAAGTGATGATTCTGAACTCTAGATCTGACATCGTACTAATGTCCGTATTGAGTAGGTCCCTGGCAGTCGGTACTATCTCTTGTTCTTTTTGTTGAGGTGATTTTTTCCGTCTTGTCATTTTGTGCAGAGGAGAATAGATTAATGAGAGAACAAAATGCTAGCAGAGTAACAACGTCCACAGAAAATATACTCTAAACAAATCAGAAAAGACTTGAAGCAGTGGGAAAAGAAAGGGAAAGAGAGAAAAAAGAAAAAGAAAAAGAAAAAAAAGATAAAGATAAAAACTAAAACAAACAAAACAAAACAACAACAACAACAACAAAAAAACCAGAATGTGATCAAATATGATCAGGCTGGTATATAGATCAGTTCCACACACTAGATTTGGGGTGTATTTTGGTCTTTTAGAAGAAAGTGCCTCCCGAAATTTTAAAGAAAGAAAAACTTATATATGTACAAAAATAAGGGTTGATATGATGAAGGGATGGAATATGACTGTAAAGATGGAAATTATAAAAAATTTTATAAAAGGAATTGATAAGAAGTTGTTTGAAAAAAAGAAAGAAGAGGATTTAAAAAAAGAAAAAAAAAAGGGAGAGGATGTGATCAGGCAGGGGAATAGAAAACACCATATACTAGAGATTTAGGGTATATTTTAATCTGTTAGAAGAAACTATCTCAAAATTTTAAAGAGAAAACAACTTATATATATAAGCCAAATATACGGGTAACTACTATGAAGGGATAGAATATGACTCTAAAAATGAAAAATAAAAATGTTTTTTAAAAAAGGGATTGATAAGATGTTTGTTGAAAAAGGGAAAAAGAAAAATTAAAAAAAAAAAAAGACAGTTAAAAAAAATTAACTTTGAAAGACTAAATGGGATAAAAAGCCATGAATTCTATGTGCAATATTCCCCTAGCGCTGGAGTTCTGCCGTTCTCATTGATCGGTAAACTTGATCTTGGCTGGCTGTTCTTTCTGATCTTCTGGGGAATGGCCTGTTGCCATGGTTTCCAAATGTCTCTGCCGGAGGCGGAATTGCCCCGCCCTTGCCCCCTCCCGGCTAAGTAATCTGCTCGGGTTTGCTCTCCGGGGCTTTTGTTCCCTGCGAGCTTTCCGTACAGCTTTGGAGGCGGAGAGTGAAAATGGCGGCCTCCCAATCTCCCCCGCGGAGGAGCCGAGAACTCGGGGCCCCGCTCCTCAGTGAGCCCCCAGAGACAAGCCGTCAGTCACTCCCGTCTCCCCGGTCTCCAGCCGCGCTCCGTGCTCACCCGGCCTGTGACCGCACGTTTCTGTCTCTGGCACCCGACCCCGGGTGGAGTCTCCAAACCCAGCAGATCCCTGCGGCGCACTCCCGTGCGGCTCCTCCCGGGGGAGGAAGGTGAGTCTCCCCGGATCCGCCGCTTGTTGGGTCCCTGCTGGAGGAGCAGGGGCCCGACTCTGCCGCGGATCACAGTTTATGGCAACCCCGAGCTGAGAGCCCGCGCCTGGGCTCCGCCTCTGCAGCCGGCTTCCCTGCTCCGTTACCTGGGAGCTCTGCCGCACTCAGGCACCCCCGGTCTTTCTGTGACCCCGAGGGTCCTGAGACCACACTGTCCCGGAGGGTTCCACCCCCCGCTTAGCCACCAGAGTGACGTCCCTCGGCGGAGCTGACTTTTAAAAGTTCCGATTTTGTGCTCCGCGGCTCTATCACTCGCCAGAAGCGGCCGCCGGAGGCCCCTCACCCACCGTCTATCCTCCCGAATATCGCCTCGGATTCACTTCTCCGCACGTCCTACCTTCCAGAAAGTGGTCACTTTTCTGTTCAGAGAGTTGTTGCTCTTCTTTTCTTCGATCTCCTGTTGAGTTTGTAGGTGTTCAGAATGGTTTGATCCCTATCCAGCTGAATTCCTGAGAGGAGACGAAATCCAGGTCTCCTACTCCTCCGCCATCTTGCTCCGCCCCCCGCGTGTGTCTTTTGATTGGGGCATTTAGCCCATTTACATTCAGGATACCTATTGAAAGATATGAATTTAGTGCCATTGTATTGCCTGTAAGGTGACTGTTACTGTATATTATCTGTGTTCCTTTCTGGTCTGTGTTACTTTTAGGCTCCCTCTTTGGTTAGAGGACCCCTTTCAATATTTCTTGTAGGGCTGGTTTTGTGTTTGCAAATTCCTTTAGTTTTTGTTTGTCCTGGAAGCTTTTTATCTCTCCTTCTATTTTCAATGATAGCCTAGCTGGATAGAGTATTCCTGGCTGCATATTTTTCTCATTTAGTGCTCTGAATATATCCTGCCAGTCTTTTCTGGCCTGCCAGGTCTCTGTGGGTAGGTCTGTTGCCAATCTAATGTTTCTACCATTGTAGGTTACAGCTATCTTGTCCCAAGCTGCTTTCAGAATTTTCTCTTTGTCTCTGAGACTCATAAGTTTTACTATTAGATGTCGGGGTGTTGACCTATTTTTATTGATTTCGAGGGGGGTTTCTCTGTGCTTCCTGGATTTTGATGCTTATTTCATTCCCCAAATTAGGGAAGTTCTCTGTTATAATTTGCTCCAATATACCTTCTGCCCCTCTCTCTCTTTCTTCTTCTTCTGGGATCCCAATTATTCTAATATTGTTTCATCTTATGGTATCGCTTATCTCTCGAATTCTGCCCTCGTGATCCAGTAGTTGTTTATCTCTCTTTTTCTCAGCTTCTTTATTTTCCATCATTTGGTCTTTTATATTACTAATTCTCTCTTCTGCCTCATTTATCCTAGCAGTTAGAGCCTCCATTTTTGATCGCACCTCATTAATAGCCTTTTTGATTTCGACTTGGTTAGACTTCAGTTCTTTTGTTTCTCCCGAAAGTGTTTCTCTGATACCTTCCATCCTTTTTTCAAGCCCAGCTAATATCTTTATAATCATCATTCTGAACTCTAGT
The DNA here is from genome assembly GCF_002201575.2 of Neomonachus schauinslandi. Lineage (NCBI taxonomy): Eukaryota > Metazoa > Chordata > Mammalia > Carnivora > Phocidae > Neomonachus > Neomonachus schauinslandi. The sequence continues at coordinate 108,840,564 of NC_058413.1, read as the reverse complement.
TCCATCATCTTACTAATGTCCATATTGATTAGGTCCCTGGCAGTCGGTAATGCCTCTTGTTCTTTTTTTTTGAGATGATTTTTTCCATCTTGTCATTTTGTCCAGAGGAGAATAGATGAATGAGAGAACAAAATGCTAACAGGGTAACAACGACCCCAGAAAAATATACACTAAATAAATCAGAAGAGACCTGAAACTGGGGGAAAAGAAAGGGAAAGAAAGAAAAAAGAAAAAAAAAGAAAAAGATTAAAAAAAAAAGAATATGGTCAAATATGATCAGGCTGGTGACTAGATCAGTGCCACACACTAGATTGTGGATGTATTTTGGTCTGTTACAAGAAAGTGCCTCCCAAAATTTTAAAGAAAGGAAAGTTTATATATGTACAAAAATAAGGGAAATATGATGAAGGGATGGAATATGACTGTAAAGATGAAAATTATAAAAGATTTTATAAAAGGAATTGAAAAGATAAGAAGTTGGTTGGAAAAAGAAAGATGAGAAATTAAAAAAAGAAAAAGGGAGAGAATGTGATCAGGCAGGAGACTATAACAAAGCCATACACTAGAGATTTAGGGTATATTTTGGTCTGTTAGAAGAAACTGTATCCCAAAATTTTAAAGAGTGAATAACTTATATATATTATATATATATTATATATATATATTATATATATATACACCAAAAATAAGGTTAACTACTATGAAGGGATAGAATATGACTCTAAAAACGAAAAATAAAAAAGATTTTTAAAAAAAGGGATTGATGAGATCTTGATTGAAAATGGGAAAAAGAAAAATTAAGAAAAAAGAAAAAGAAAAAAAAGAAAATTAAAAAAATTAACTTTGAAAGACTAAAGAATCATGGTAAAAAAGCCATGAATTCTATGTGCAGTATATTCCTAGTGCTGGAGTTCTGCCGTTCTCATCGATCAGTAAACTTGGTCTTGGCTGGCTGTTCTCGCTGATATTCTGGGGGAGGGGCCTGTTGCCGTGGTTCCCAGATGTCTTTGCAGGAGGCGGAATTGCCCTGCCCTTGCGCGGTCAGGGCTAAGTAATCTGCTGGGGTTTGCTCTCCAGAGCTTTTGTTCCCTGCAAGCTTTCCGTACAGCTTTGGAGGCGGAGAGTTTAAATGGCGGCCTCCCAATCTCCACCCCAGAGGAGCCGAGAACTTGGGGCCCTACTCCTCAGTGTGCCCCCAGAGACAAGTAGTCAGTCACTCCCGTCTCCCCGCTCTCCAGCCACACTCCATGCTCACCTCCATGCTCACCCGGCCTGTGACCGAGCATTTCTATCTCCGGTGCACGACCCTGTGGAGTCTCCAAACCCAGCAGATCCCTGCGGTGCACTCCCGTGCGGCTCCTCCCAGGGAGGAAGGTGAGTCTCCCCAGATCTGCCGCTTGTTGGGTCCCTGCTGGAGGAGCAGGGGCCCAACGGTGCCGCGGATCACGGTTTATGACAACCCCGAGCTGAGAGCCCGCGCCTGGGCTCCGCCTCTGCAGCCGGCTTCCCTGCTCCGTTACCTGGGAGCTCTGCCGCACTCAGGCACCCCCGGTCTTTCTGTGACCCCGAGGGTCCTGAGACCACACTGTCCCGGAGGGTTCCACCCCCCGCTAAGCCACCGGAGTGACGTCCCTCAGCGGAGCTGACTCTAAAAGTTCCGATTTTGTGCTCCGCGGCTCTATCACTTGCCAGAAGCGGCCGCCGGAGGCCCCTCCCCCGCCGTCTATCCTCCCGAATATCGCCTCGGATTCACTTCTCCGCACGTCCTACCTTCCAGAAAGTGGTCGCTTTTCTGTTCAGAGAGTTGCTGCTATTCTTTTCTTTGATCTCCTGTTGAGTTCGTAGGTGTTCAGAATGGTTTGACCCCTATCTAGCTGAATTCCTGGGACCAGACGAAATTTAGGTCTCCTACTCCTCTGCCATCTTGCTCCTGGCCGAACTACTATATTTTTATATATTCTGTGTGTACTTTTGGAGAATGTCTGCTCTGCCTTTTTGGATACAATGTTCTATACATGACCATATGTTGTCAAATTTATTAACTGTGTGGTTTAAATCTGCATTCTTCTTACTTATTTCATGTCAACTTTTATTTGTTACTAAGAGAAGTATGTTAAGCTTTTGTCACTATTATTTGTGACTTGTAATGTTTAGTGTACAGGTCTTCCGTTATGTCAGTTTTATCCCCAAATATTTCATATTTTTGAGACTATTATGAAAGTTACTTTTAATTTCAATTTTGGGTAATTCATTGTTGGTATATAGAAATACAACTGATTTGTGGATTTTGATTTTGTATCATGTAAACTTGTTCAACTCATTTATTAGTTCTAGTGACAGTTTAGTTGATTCTACAGGATTTTCCAAGTAGATAATTGGATCATCTATGAATAACAAATTTTACTTTTTCTTTTCTAATCTACACCCAAATTATTTCTTTCTGCTGCCTTTGTTTTACTGGAAAGAACCTCCAGGACAATACTGAATAGATATAATGAGAGTAAATATCCCTGTCTTGTTCCTGACCTTTGGAGGAAAACATCTGGTCTTTCACTATTAAGTATTATATTAGTTGTAGATTTTTATAGATTCTGTCAGATTGAGGAAGTTCTCACACACGTGGTGTTTTCTGAGAATTTTTATCAGGAATGGATATTGAATTTTTATCAAATGACTTTTCGGCATCTATGAAGGTGATCCTATGTTTGCCTATTTTGAATCTATTAATGTATTGAGTTAACAGTGATTGCATTTCAAATGTTAAACCATTCTTGATTTCTGGCATAAACCCTACTTGGAAATGATATGTATTATTTTTGCATGTGCTATTAGATCTTACTGTTTACAATTTTAAAATATTTTAATCTGTATTCATGGGGAATATTGATCTATAGTGGTTTATTTTTTTCTTTGAATGCCTTTGTCTGTTTTTTTGTGACAGAGTAATATTGGTCTCATAGAGTTAGCAAACATTCCTTTGTTTTTCTGAAAGTTTGTAATAATTGGTAATATTTCTCATTTAAATGTTTGCTAGAATTCTCAGTAAACCTATCTGAGGTAGGAGGCTTATTTTCTACGAAGATTACCAATTCAATTTCTTTAATAGAACTATTCAGGTTTCTACTTCTTAAGTAAAATTTATCCAAGAAATGTGTCCATTTCATCTAATTGGCCAAATTTATTGGAATTCAGTTGTCCATAACAGTCCCTGAATTTTTTTAAAATCATGTTGCATACGTAGTGATGTCATCTGTATACTTCCTGATTTTCTGTCTGCTGATTCTATCAATCACTGGGAATGTGGTATTGAAATACCTAGTTACAATTGTGGATATGTTTATGTCCCCTTGCAGTTCCATCAGTTTTTATTTCATTCTTCACATTGGTAATTTATATCTTTTCTCTCTCTCTTTTTTTTTTTCTGCCTAGAAGTTTATCAATTTTAATTATCTTTTCAAAAAAACATTTTACATCACTGATTTTTCTATTGTTTTTCAGTTTTCCAGTTCATTGATTTCTACTCTGGGCTTTATTATTTTATTTGTTCTTAATCTAGGTGTCATAAGCTCTTTTTCTAGTTTCATAAGGTGAAAGCTGCTGTCATTTAGTCAACAATTTTCCTTTTTTATGGGGTAGATGTTTATTGCTGTAAATATCTCTTTCAAGACTGCTTTAGCAGCATCCCACAAATTTTAATATGTTGTGGTTTTATGTTCTTTAGTAAAAAATACTTTCTTACTCCTCTTTTGATTTCTTTTCTATTAGAAGGGTGTTACTTACCTTAAAAATACTTGGGAATTTTCAAAAGATGCTTCGTTATCAGTTTTAAATATGATTCCATTATGGTCAGAGAACACAGTTTGTATGACCTAGGTCCTTACAGATTTATTGAGAGTTGTGTTATGGGCCACAGTATGCTCAGTGAGCACAAGAAGATAACATATATTCTGCTGTTGCTAGGTGGAGTGTTTTATAAATATCAGTGAGATTCACTTGATTGATAGGGTTATTCAAGTCTTCTGTATCTTTACTGAATTTTTGTCCACTTGTATCAATTACTCAGAGAGGATGTTGAAACTTTGAATTATAATTGTGGCTATGTCTTCATATCCATGCACTTCTATCAGTTTAATTTTAATATAGCTGTGTTACTAGGTCCATAAGCATTTAGAATTGTTACTTTCTCTTGAGGAATTTACCCCTTCATCACTATGAAATAAAAATATCCATACAAATATTCTTTGAACTATGATCTATTATATTTGATATTAATATAAACACTTTAGCTTTATTTTTTATTAATGTCAGCCTGATGTATCCTTTTCCTTCATTTTACTTTTAACCCATTTGTGTCTTTATATTTAAAGTGGATTTCTTGCAGCATTGTAGAATAAATTCTTGCTTTTTTAAAATTAGTGTAACAATCTCTGTCTTTCAGTTAGGGTGTTTATACTGTTTATATTTAATATGATTATTGATATAGTTGTATTTAAAAGAACAATCTTCCTATTCTTTTGTATTTGTCTTATTTGTTCTATTTTTCTTCTTTACATTCCTTGAGTACAACTCTTTGTTGTGTATTTTAGTGGTTGCCTGAAGATTTACAGAATATATCTTTAATTTATCACAGTCTGCCTTCATGCGATCTCATACTATTTTCCATATAGTATGCAATCCTTATAACACTGTACTTTAATTTTTCCTCTCCTGGCCTCTTTGCTATTATTGTCATATATTTTAATTTTTACATGCATTACAGACTCCACAATACTTTATTATTAGTTTTGTTTTAAAAGCAACTAATTTTTAAGGAGAATTAAATAGTAAGAAATATATTTTATATTTACTTACGTAGTTACCATTTCTGGTGTGCTTTATTTCCTCATGTAAATTCAAATTTCCATTTTGTATTATTTTTCTTCAACCTGAGGATGTCCTTTAATAGTCATGAGTGTCTGCAGTGTGATGAATTTTCTCAGCTGCTGTATGTCTGAAAATTTATTTTGCTTTTCTTTTGAAAGATATTTCAAACAGTAAAGAATCATATGTTGACTTTTTATTCTTTCAGTGCTTTCAAATATCATTTCAGCATTTATAAGGTTGTATTGTTTTGGATGAACAACTTGCTTTCAACCTTATCTTTGCTTCTCTCTATGTAATGTGTCTTATTTCTCTGGATGTTTTTGAGATATTCTCTTTAACCCTGGCTTTAAGCAATGTAATTATCATGCATCTTGGTGTTGCTTTCTTTATATTTATTGTGCTAGGGTCTGTTGAGTTTCTTGGACCTGTGAGTTTATAATTTTGTTCAAATTTAGAAAAAAAAGGCCATTATTTCTTCAAATATTTTTTGTCTCCTCTCCTTACCCTGCACTACCAATTGTTAAGGGATTCCAATTATAAACATATTTGTCTACTGGAAGTTGTCTAAAGGTTTATGAGATTCTGCTCCTTTTAAAAAAATCTTTTTAAATCCCTATTTTTATTCTGGTTAGTTTTTATTGCTATTTCTTCAGGTACTTTTATGTCTAATCTATCTTTAATACTACCAGCTTTTTTTTTTTTTTTTTTTTTTCAGTTCAGACATTATCGCTTTCATCACTAGAAGTTTAATTTAGGGCTTTTTATTCCTTCATGTGTTTAATTAGCATATTTAATATTTCCTCTAGCTTCTTGAACATAAAGAATACAGTCATAATAATGGTCTCAATGTCCTTGTGTACAGATAGCATAATTCTATGCTATCTGCCATTTTTCTCTTCTCTGTGGGCTGTATTTTCCCACATCTTTGTCTTCCTGGTAAGTTTTTACTGAATGCCAGGTGTCATTACTTTTACCTGTTTATGTGCTGGAGTTGTTACATTCCCCTAAGCATTTTTTTTTTTTTTTAAAGATTTTATGTACTTATTTGAGAGAGAGAGAGGACAAAGGGAGAATGAGAGGGGGAAGCAGACTCCATGCTGAGCAGAGAGCCCAACTCGGGGCTTGCTCCCAGGACCCTGGGATAATGACCTGAGCTGAGGGCAGATACTTCACCAACTGTGCCACCCAGGCGCCCTCCTATAAGTATTCTTGAACTTTATTCTAGGACGTGGTCAGTGTAGTTGTAAAGAGTTTGCTTTTCTTGAGTCTTGGTTTTAAAATTCCTCTGGTAGAACAAAATCTGTTTACTCTAGGGTTCACTTTTCCCTCTTACTGAAGTGATACCCTTCTTGTAATTGTAACTGATGTTCTCTGAATTATGTGATTTTCTGTTCTGCCTGCTGGAAACAGGGACTGGGACTATACCCAGCTCTATGTGAGTTGCAGTCATTATTCTATTTGCATTGCTTTTGGGTGGGTGTTTTTTTCTCTCTGACTGCAGCTGTTCTCTTCACACACACATGCTGAGCAGGAGTCACGTGAGCATTCACAGGGATACTCTCCAGATACCATAGTCATCACGTTTGATTGTGCCCACAGGGACCACAGTCCTTCCTTGCGTGATGCCCAGTGTCTTGAGTGCCATGATTGTAGATATTTTATTTTACTCCTTTTTCTTTTTTAGTTATTTAACACAAGGATGTAAATCTAATCTGTTTCTCCATCTTGATTAAAAGTGAATACACACACACACGCATATATAGTTTTTAAAACATAATCCTGTTCTCTGTGGATACTTTTAAGTTGCCTTTCAAAATGCTGTACATAGTAACCCCTTTTACATTGTAATATGCATCGGATGCATTTTAGTATTGAAGCCTTTCCAGGTCTGTTTCTACAATCTCTTCTTTCTGCCAATTGTTGAGCATGACGCCTTTTTCTGTGTATGCTTAGTTAGCTTTCCTATGAGTTTATCATTTTCCTTTTAAAATTAATGGTTGACCTCTCTGTGGTTTGAATCAAAGTGGCTTGCTCCAGAGATAATATGTTTTTGCTTCTGCTAGGCATATAGTGGGCACTATCAATTTAGAACCTCTGTAAGCTAGAAGGTTTTGAATCCACATGAGTAATGCAAGGTTTCTGGTGTGTGTGTGTGTGTGTGTGTGTGTGTGTGCATGTGTGTGTGTGTCTTGCTCTGCTCAGTGGTCAGGCAACTTTCCTTGCAGTGGATGGAGTTGCGGATTGGGTAGTGTGTGTCTGATTTGTCCTTGTGAGGAGGTTGTTCCTCTTTGGAGTCTGAGATTTAAGGAGAGAGGTTGTCTCATTACAGTTCCCACAGTGGAAACAGGCTCAGAATTTTGGATCCTATTCCCAGTGTCTTCTGGGGCCATCAAGTCCATTTTTACTAGTTTCTCTTGAGCTAATAGATGAACCCAAATGTCCATGTGTCGCTTCTCATTTATACTACATGCCATCTGCAGGTGAGCTACACTCCTGCTTCATGTGTATTCTCCATCCTGGGATACAGGTTTGCAAAGTGGGTCCCATATAGGATCTGGCATTCCTATAGCTTTGAAGACACCACTTCTGCCCATTTTCATTGGCCACAGCAAGTCACATGGATTTGCCTGCCATCAAGAAAGTAGGGACTGCATATAACCCTCTCACAGGGAGAGTTAATGTTAATGATATGAATTCTGTGATGCTTTTCACATGATTAATTTATCTTCTTTCAACACTTTCTGTTGATTCAGAAGGAGATTGGTCCAGATAGCCGAATCCTCCTTATGACTGAAAATAGAATGGTTGCATTGCTTTATATGTTTTTAAAAATTGTGGTAAAATGTACATAACATAAAGTTTACTATTTCAACCATCTTAAGTGTACAATTCAGTGGCATTAGTTGTTCAGCAGTTCTCATCACCATGCATCTCCAGAACTGTTTTCATCTTGCAAAACTGAAACTATGAACTTACTATTTTTTAAAAGATTTATTTATTTATTTGAAAGAGAGAGAGAGAGAGAGCAAGGGGAGGGGCATAGAGAGAGAGAGAGAGAATCTAAAGCAGATTCCCTGCTGAGTGAGGAGCCTGACACAGAGCTGGATCCCAGGACCCTGAGATTATGACCTGAGCCAAAATCAAGAGCAAGATGCTTAACCAACTGAACCACCCAGGTGCCCCGAAACTATGAACCTATTAAACAATAACTCCTGTCTTCTCCTTTCTACCAGCCCCTGGCAACCCGCATCCTACTTTCTATTTCTATGAATTTAGTTACTCTAATTACCTCATGTAAGTGGAATCATACAGTATTTATCCTTTTGTGGCAAACTTACTTCATTTAGCATAAGATCTTTAAGGTTTATCCATGTTGTAGCAAGTGTCAGATTTTCATTCTTTTTTAAGCCTGGATAATATGGCATTGTATGTATGCACTGCATTTTATTTATCCATTCATCTGTCAATGAACACATGGGTTGCTTCTACTTTTGGGCTATTGTGCATAATGCTTCTATGAACACGAGTGTACAAATAGCCACATGAGTCTTTGCTTTCCATTCTTTAGGGTGTATACCCAGCAGTGGAATTGCTGGGTCATGTGGTAATTCTATTTTTAGTTTTTTGAGGAACCTCCATACTGTTTCTCATAGTTTCTGTGCTATTTTACATTCCCACCACAAGTGCAACAAGAATTCCAATTTCTCTTCATCCTTGACAACACTTATTTTTTGTTTTTGATGATAGCTATCCTAGTGGGTATGAAGTGGTATCTCACTGTGGTTTTGATTTGCATTTTCCCAATGATTAGTGATGTTGAGCGGCTTTTAATGTGATTGCTGGACATTAGTATATCTTTTGGGGAGAAATATCTATTCAAGTTCTTTGCTCATTTTGAAATCGGATTATTGGTTTTTGAGTTATTGAGTTATAGGAATTCCTTATATATTCCAGATCTTAATCTGTTATTGGATATATGGTTTGAAGTTATTTTCTCCCATCCCATGGGTAGCCTTTTCACTCTGTTGATGTGTACTTTGATGCACAAATTTTTAAAAGTTTTGTCATAATCTAATTTATCTATTTTTCCTATTGTTGCCAAAGCAGTTTTTTCTAAGACAAAGGAATTAAAAGGAAAAGTTTCATTTACGTAAGGTTTATTAGACTCTTTTGCATTCTGAAAAGTTCATCTAAATATTTATACTTTAAACACAGTTGTATTTTAGTAGAGGCAAATTTTAATGGAGGCATTTAGTATGACCCCAAATGGGTTCTTGATTTATCCATAGTTTTCCTTTTTGACAATGTTTACCATAATGAAAAAAGAAACACTTAAAATTCCTTTGGCATTACACCTTTAGATTGTCGGCACTCTGAAAGGGCAGACAGACATTCGTGAATTTCAAAAGGCCAACAATCTTCTAGCAATTTGATTGGAATTGTTTAATTTACTGTCAGTCCCTCCATTATTTTCACTGGAGTAGAAAATTGAATTGACAAGTTTTATTTTTGATACTTTATTTTTGGGTGAGGCCAGGGACGCCCAATTCTGGTTCCTTCATTAAGGCTTATAGTGTATACTGCAGTGTTTTCAGGAATAGAAACAACATAGGAAAACATTTGGTGTTGTGATTGCATCAGTCAGGAGGTTACTTAAAGCTACTGTTTTCTGCTGGCAAATGAATATAACTCTAAATACATGCCCTTTCTTTTTATTTATTAAAAAAACTGCTCCTCCCCAGGAAATTGTCTTCAGAAAGCACTGATATGAACAGACTATTTTGTATAGTAAGAAATTATACAGAAAATTATGTTTTTGCCTGGAGTATACTTAAACAATTTTGTGAAATGCAATGTTACTCTTTTTGATAAGTGTGTCCTTTGCCCAAAATTTAAGCAGTGATGTTTATTGAAATGTTCTTAGTATTCCCAGAACACACCTTGTTTGTTCTTGAGACAAAGCTATAACATTCAAGTAATATACTTCCTATTTTTTTTTTTTTTAAGATTTTATTTATTTGACAGAGAGAGAGACAGCGAGAGAGGGAACACAAGCAGGGGGAGTGGGAGAGGGAGAAGCAGGCTTCCCACAGAGCAGGGAGCCCGATGCGGGGCTCGATCCCAGGACCCTGGGATCATGACCTGAGCCGAAGGCAGACGCTTAACGACTGAGCCACCCAGGCGCCCGTATCCTTTCTGTTGTTAAGAGCTGAGATATCATGAAGCCAGTGAAGAATGGCAGGTGTAGAAGCATGTCAAATGGAGCAGTCAGCAGATAAAATGTTGAGTGGACTTTCTTGTTTTTTTCCTACATTAAAATTTGTGGATCGGAGGAGTTAGGTTAGTTAGGAATAGGGGGCCAGTGTTTAACCTTTCCTTGCATTTCTGTGTGTATTCTGCTGTCTCACATTTACTAGACATTTGCACACCTGATACATTGGAAGTAGAAGCTGACTTTTTATTCTTCCCTTCAAGAAATAGATGTTGAATTCGAAGAAGTAGGTTCCAGGAAAAAATTAGCCTACTGACTTATGATCTGAACTAGGAATATTTGACTGAGTTCAGGGCAGGAGTAAACATTCACCAATTATATTGTACTATAATTTCATTTCTGAAGTTCGTTTTTTTGTTTTAGTAAAGTCTCTGTCTTGAAGGTGACCTTCAGTAAATGAGCATTCCCTAAAACTTTGTAGGAATATTTATTTGAATTTTGCAAATCTCCTATTTCACTTTCACACCCGTCATTTTGTGTGGCCTTGCTAAGTGTTGAAATAGGTATTTAGGTGTGAAGAAAACCAACTTCATTTTATTCTAACCATTAATTTCATCTGATAATATCATTCTAAAGCAGATATTTGCTTTATTAAGACCAAAGGAGAGGAGAGAGTAATCTCTAGATGAAGAAGAATACTATTTTTCTTTCCATTTTTCACCCTTGGAGAAAAAAAACAAACCACTGTCACCTCCACCACATGAATATAGAAAATGTTATAGCTGAAGGAATTATAGTTGCTTAAATCTAATTATAAATGTTTTTGTATTAAGTTAGTTTCCATAATGAGAAGTGTTAAAGGAACATCAAACACTGAAGACATGGTAACACTAAATTTGGGGGGAATACATTATTTAAAGAGGGCCACGGAAATATAGAAGGTTTTTTGGGAAAAAAAATACCATTTAAGTTGAAGTTGTATAGCATCTAGTATTAACATTTCAGAGTTTAGGAAAATGGAAAGTTGTAATTTGTTGAATTATTAAATATATTGTTTGATATTATTTTTTTAATCCAGCCTAAGAAAGCACATACCTAACACTTCCTGTGCTCCATGCCTGGCTTCAAATGCCTCACACACATGAATCATTTACTCTTTATTACAACCTCAGGGTGGAGGAGCTGCTTTTATCCCCATTTTACAGATGAAGCTTAAACACAGGGAGCTTCAGTAACAACATTCAAGGTTTCTGTGTATCAGGCCATAGGTATCTGTTATTCAGCCCACCCTGCATAGCATTTTCAAATCCTCTCTTTCTTATCCTTACAAATACAAACACAGATGGCTTGACCTCAGAGTGGCACAAAGAAAGCCCCTTCGCTGAAAATTGTCCCAGAATATTCCAAGATACCCCTTTTAAGGAAACCCTTTAAAATCATATATAAGATGTCCTGGACATGGTCTGTTATGTATTCCAAAAGTTAGCGTATCTACTCTCCACAACTCCCCACGTTCAGATCTTTAGATGATATTCTGTTTTCCCGAGGGGCTATTTGATACCACCATCACAAGACATTTGAGGGACAGAAAAACCAGGAAAGATGGTAGGGTGATCTATATTTTACCATCCAAACAAGGATACCTTTAAGAGTAAAAGAGGAAGTATTAGCAATTACAGTGGGATAACAAACTTAAACTTGGACTGTGTTGGACAAATGAGGATATAGAGTTGTCCTATCCAAAGGCTCCAATCATTGTGAGTCCCTCCATTGGTGCCAAGAAGGAATGTATTTAGGAATGTATTTACTCTGCTCTGTCACTTTGGTTCTTTTGCATATTTAGCAAAGATTCTTTAGCATATTTTGCATAAGATTCTGAAAACACTGGGCATACATAAAAAGCATGAATTAATTGAGCATCCTCAAGATTAAAAACTTCTGATCTTCTAAAGGCACTGTTAAGAAAATGAAAAGTCAAACCACCAGCTAGGAGAAAATATTCCTGATACGTTTATCTGACAAAGGGCTTGTAGCCTTAATATTTTAAAAACTCTTGCAACTTGGGACACCTGGGTGGCTCAGTTGGTTAAGCGTCGGCCTTTGGCTCAGGTCATGATCCCAGGGTCCTGGGATCAAGCCCACATCTGGCTTCCTGCTCAGCGGGGAACTTGCCTTTCCATCTCCCTCTGCCTGCTACTCCCCTTGCTTGTGCTCTCTCTCTCTGTCAAATGAATAAATAGAATCTTTAAAAAAATAAAAATAAAAACTCTTTCAACTTAATAATAGGGCAAACAACCAAAATTTTTAAATGTACATAGAATTTAATATACACACAACAAAAGAATATATACAAAGGATCCATATACGCATGAAAAGATGTTCAGTATCAATTGTCATTAGAGAAATAAAATTGTAACAATGAGATACTTACACCCCCTCCAGAATGGCTAAAATTAGTAACATTGACAATACTAAGTTTTGTCAAAGATGTGTAACAACTAGATCACTGCTGGAGGGAATGTAAATGCATTGATAGTTTGTTCTTTATAAAGTTACACATACAAATACATTATTACCCAGAAATTCCAGTCCTTGGTATTTTCACAGGAAAAATTAGACTATGTTTACACAAAGATTTGTACATGAGTATTTTTGACAACTTTATTTTTAACTGTGTCAAAGTGGTGATCACCACTCCTGGTGATCATCAATAGATGAATGGATAAACACATTATGGTTATTCTTACAGTGGAATACTATTCAAAAATAAGAATGAATGAACTACTCATACTTGCAACAACATGAGTCTTACAAACATCTTGCTGTGCAAAACCACCACTGCCAACAACAACAAAAGCCCCAAAACAAAAGGGTATGTACAGTATGACTTTATGTCTCCATTTGTTGATTAGAACAATCTAATCTCTAGTGACAGAATGCAAATTGGTGGCTTCTTGGGGTTGAGGGTAGAGGGTTATTGTCTGGAAAGAGGCATGGGGGAGCTTGTAGGGGTGATGGAAATGTTCTAAATTGGGACTGTACCGGTCACCACAAGAGTGTATAATAAATTCATCAAAACTTACCAAAATGTTTACATAAAATGGTTGCATTTTATTGTATGCACATTATACTTCAATGCTTATCTCAAAACATATTTGTAGCTATTTTTGTTACAAAAGTTATGCATTTCAGTGTTCTTTGTGGAATTTAAAAATACAAAATAGGTAAAGAGAATGTGACAGGGAAATAATCTATTCCTCAGAATACACACAGAGACACAGCCTGATAGCATGAAAATACTATATCTATGTACCTTTTTATCTTTCCTTTAATTTTCACTCCCTGCTTATTGATTCCTGAATTGCGTTAAGTTTCAGTCTTAACTTGGTAGGGTCGGAAGCCTTCCCAGTTGTTCTGAAGATGTCATGCTTTCCCTCAGGAAAATAGAGGCAAGATCTACTTCTCAGGCTTAATCTGAGTTGTTCTCCCTCATTTGTAAAGTATAAGTAATGATACTCAGTTTATAGAACTCATTTTTTAAAAAAGATTTTATTTATTTGAGAGAGAGAGTGTGCAAGGGAATGAGTGAGCTCAAGCTGGGTGGGGGGTGGGGGAAGGACAGAGAGAGAGGAAGAAGCAGACAGACTCCCCACCACATAGAGAGCCAGCGGATGCAGATGCAGGCTGGATCCTCAGGACCTGAGCGAAGGCAGACTCTTAACTGACAGCCACCCAGGTGCCCCTAGAGCTCAATTTAAATACATTTAGATTTGCTATCAGAGAAACTCTTCCAAGATTCTATGTTCTACCTCTGGACCTTTGATCTGCTTCTAGATTTGCTACTGCTTCCTCCTCCTCCTCCCCCTCCCCTCCCCCTCCTCCTCCTCCTCCTCCCTCTTCTTTTTTTTAAAGATGAGCTAAAACTTTATTTTTTTCATTTAAAAATGTTATTGAAGTGTAATTGGCATATGAGGTCCTCTTAGTTTCAGGTGTACATCATAATAATTTGATAGTAGTAATTTTATACATTATAATACAATTCTCATGGTAAGTCTAGTCACCATGCAAAGTTATAACAATATTACTGACCATATTTTCTGTGTTGTACTTTACATCCTGATGTCTTATTTATTGGATAACTGGAAATTTGTACCTCTTAATCCCCTTCCCCTATTTTGTCCATCCTCCCACCCATCTCCTTTCTGGCAGCCACCTGTTTATTCCCTGTATTTATGAGTCTTTTCCACTTTGTTTTGTTTGCTCATTTGTTTTTTTGATTCCACATAAGTGAGATCAAATGGTATTTGTCTTTCTCTGTCTGACTTATCTCATTTAACATTATACCCTCTAGATCCATCCATGTTGTTGCAAATGGCAAGATCTCTTTTTGGGGCTGAGTAATATTCCAGTGTATATATATCCCACATCTTCTTTATCCATCCCTCAGCCAATGGACACTTGGGTTGCTTCTGTATCTTGGCTACTGTAAATAATGCTGTTAGCCTTATTTTAATTTTTGTCTCTTGGCATCAGTTGAATCTGGTCCTCACCTTGCTCCCCCTGGTCTCACATGGCCCTTCCCTTCGCTTGGTGCAGACACTACAAACTACACTGTGAGCTTTCTCCTGACCTGTGGATGATTCCAGGTCTAGCACTCCATCTTTATTCTTGGAGTAGAGCTTGAGTTCCAAACCCCAGATCCATTTTATCCTTGGGGAAGTTCCTTTGAGCTCTTCTCTTAGACTTTCAACACCTCTGATGAGAGCCAGCAATCTCTGTTAGAAGAAAATCTTTGGATCCTTCAAGTTCCTTGGTGCCTGGGCTGCAACTTGGACTGATTCAGTGACACCCCTGTCAGGAACACTTGCCTGTGATCTCTGGGTTTTACTCATGGACAGAAGGCACACCGTTTGCTAAGGAGCATCATCTCTCTCTCTTGACCTCACTCCCCCCTGCCAGCTTAACAACATGGCAACAGGCACCTCACACTGTTTCTGATTACTTCTGATTGAAAGCAAAGTTGCTTTAATTAGATACATTCATTAGAAAGTCTGTTATCCAATCCCCTCATGTAGTAATGGATAATTTAAATAGAAATAATCATATTTTATTTAAAAAAACTAAAACAGTCATGTGCATGAGGTTTCGTTATCCACTGTTCACAGATCAGTTTTTACCTTCTGAAAGTTGATCTTTAAAACTAGCTTTATTCATTTTTTTTTCTTTTATAATACTCATTCTGAGTCTATATAGACAGAGTGGCTTTGAAACAATGATTCACAGCAGGTTTTCAGTGGTACTACATAAGAGAGCAGAAGAAATGTGAGCAACCCATGGTATGTATTTGTATTTGAGGTTATAGGATGGAAATACCACTATAGATTAATGCTCAGAACTTTATTTCATTTGACAAGACTTGGTTTCCTTCTCTGTCAAAAGAAAAAAAAAAGAAGAAAATGAGGAAAATTTTCCTCTTTCTGTCAGAATATTTTTATTTGGATCTAAATACACAAATATTAGTAATGTGTAAGAACATCTATAAGCACAAAAGTGCTATAGAAATACCACTTATTTTATTATATTTTTATGGGATATTTAATCCTTTGCATCAGAACTGATGGGAATAGATTTATTTGTAATCTAAAATGCCAACAAAGAGTGAAAATTCACATGAAGAATTACAGAGCAAGTAGATAATGTTTCAATCAAAATTGATTCAGTACTGCCAAAGGTATGGATTTCCCGTATAAAACTTACACACACACACACACACACACACACACACACATATCAATGCATGTGGCTGTTTATTAAATCATTTTTGTAATTGAAAAGGTGAAAACAATCAAATGTTCATCTTCAGAAATTGGATGAATTGTTGTGATAGTCATGTAATCTAATACTAGTATCCTGTCACGAGAATGAAGGAGAAAGAGTGAGAACAATGACCACAATAAATTAGGCAAAAATAACTAAAAACAAGCATGATCCCATTTACGCTAATGATAGGTAGATAGACGATAGATAGATATGCAGAATCTCACACACAGATGTATAGCAGTTTTTAAGAACACACATCTGTTAATAGCTAACTCTGGAGAAGTATTTCACTTTTACTATTTTAACCTGGTTATTTGAGTTTTGCAATGTAAAAGTTGACCTTTGCAATAAAAATAACAATTCAATAACCAATTAAAAATAAAATTTCAATCTCAAATACATAAACTATATTGTATTTAACCATAAGCAAACATATTAGGGATAGCCAGAAAATTGAATTTCAAACTCTGGAGCCCGGTTCTTTAGGACTAATTAAGTGGACTCAGTGGTCTCTCTTGCTCTTCTCCTGCCAAATATCCACTTGACTCTAACCTCCCAAACATCCATAACGCTTGTAAGTTCTAGAACAAATCCTACAATTGCGTGCCTTTTTGCTTTTGCTACTGTGGTCTGCTATCTCGGGAATTACTTTCCCTTGTCTTTATCTGGATAGCTACTAATAGTCATTCAAGACTGTGCATCTGTATTAACCTTTCAAGGAAGAACTTATCAAGTCTGTCCCAGAATCCTGAATTGGACACCTCGATTCATGGCCCAGTAGTAACCTGACATACATCTATCCCATCACTTACCTCTGGACTGTCATGACGTATGTAATTGCTTTTACTGCACCTACATTACTGAAAGAAGGAATTCTGCATCACACTACCAATCTCAATAAGTCTTTTTTAAAGAATTGAATGAAAATCTATGAATATCTTGACTTTTCATTTGGTTCCTTTGCCAGTAACAAGGAAGCATGAGATAATCTTGATTTTCAAAATAAATTATTCTTTTTACACCTTTGAAAGATCTTGTCAATGAAAAAATGTAGCTGAAGAATGCTGGAAAGATCACAGAGGAACATGGAGTAAGGGATCTGAGTATATTTCTTGTTAATTTAAATTAGCTTCTGTGAAATAGAAAGAACAAACAAACTTTACCTTTCAGGATTCTTTTGTGGATGAAATAAAGCACTGAATATAGAAGTTCTATGTAAATTATTATGAAATAAGATATTACTATATTTAATAATAGCAATATAAATTTAGAAGAACTTAGTTATTCCTTAGGCAATTTGGACAAAGAGTAAAAATGCTTTACACTTATTATTTAATGTAGACCTGTCCCTTTTGGACTGAATCCCATAGTTGACAATTCTTTTTCCATTTCTAAAATTTAATACTCTGAATTGACATTATTATAGTACCAGATATTGAAACAGAATTGTACAGGAAATTGGCAATAACTGTTAGAGAAATGAAGGCTAATTACTACACTCTGTACTTTCAGCACAATGTTGAAACTCTGACAACTCAGATGGGGAGGCTTGCTCATCACCATGGCAACGATTTTCAAGTTTGTTTTGCTTTTCTGAAAATGTAACCAGTCAAGCACAGTTAATTTATCTTGAGCAGAGTGAAAAATTGATTTTTTTTTTTAGTGATGCAATTAGGCTTAAAAAAATCAAGTTAAATAATGATAAGCACAGTTTAATTTGTTTACAAATCTTTAGGAACTGTATTTTGAGTTATAGCAAACAAAGAGTTGACTATAAAATAAGGAAGATGATTTGGCTGGTGGAATGTTCTAGTACTTTTTGGTTGTACCGTTCATTTGAAATCAAAGATGGTTGGTATAAATTAGTAACTTGCTTATATCATGACCTCAGTAAATGCTTGCTGACTATTCCAAAATTACTGACATACTTAACATGATCCATTCATCTAACTTAAAATAATACCTTTTTTTTTTTCTTTAAGAAACCTGTATATAGTCCAAACAAAAATTAGGGGTATATGACAGTATCTTGGAAATTGAGAATGTTCAAATTCTATTGTTAACATAATCAGGACTTATAAACAAATAACAAAGAAGGAACATGGGATGATAGTATTTGAGCTCAAAAATCATTTTCCCTGAAAGTTGTATGTATGTCCTGAGACTTCAATCGTAAATTATGTGAGAACAACTAAAATATTGACCATATGTCTAATAACATGATTATTTACCTTATCTGTGTTCACCAAGGTTCCCTTGATTTTTTCAAGTTATGTATTCTTATTTAAATTTAATTAATTTTTTTTTTTTTTTTTACACTAGCCCTTCTACCTTCTGACCTTTTCCCTGTTCCTTCTGCCTGGAATTTTTCCCTCAGCTTTTCACATGATTGGCTCATTTTCTTCCTTGATATTTTGGTTGAAATGTCTTCTCCCTCAGAGGCCTTTTCTGATTACACTGCCTGAAATGCCCCTGCCTCCCCTCCCCAGGTACTCTGGCTTTCCTTAACTTGTTAAATCTTTTCATCACACTTACCATAATCTGTCAGCATATAAATCCATTAGGGCAGGAGCCAGGAATTAATGAAGAGTTACAGAATGAATAAATGAATGAATGAATAAATTTATGGATATGGTGACTTAAAAGTGTAATTTGTGAATACATGTATCTTCCCATCCTCTGAAAGAAGCAAACCAAGCATTGGTGATACTTATTAGTGCTTTCAAGGGGTTTCAGACAGTTATGGAGGTATGTGGAATAAAAAAAGTATTTTTATCTTTTGTGTCCTGGTTATGAGTGTGCTAGTGAGGCCCAGGAAATTATAGCATGTAATAGAAACAAGCGTAACACTTCCCCGTAGTCTAGGTTTGAGAGTTCAAGGAGACAGACATCGATGAGAGCTGGTCCAGTCATCGAGGACTTCGGGGAGAATGGGGGTCATCCTCAACATGCGTAGATGAGTGGATTTTGTCTTCCTCTATACAAACACTCAGAAATTTGGTGAGGATTAGGAATCTCATTCTATTTTAAGATGTTCTTATTTAATAGGCCAAATTCCTTCATGTAAGTAAAAAAAAAATCTGAGAGCAGGCTCAGGATACATAATCCTTTGCTCCTATGTATCTTGCTAAAGTCATTTGAATCCTCCATGATCATATTCCAGTGATGATGCTTTACTCGTCCTGCCTTCGGGAAGGACCAGCAGCATGCAAATGATGCACCTTGATGCACTGTTGGCCAGGCCAGGGGTTAATGATGGAAGCTATGGTTACTACATGGTCCCCACATTCTCAAAGGAGTGCTCAGCACTTTGCATCTGATTATCAAAACATTCTAGATTTCAGTTTCTTTTAACATTCTAGTCTGTATTCAGCCTTTGATGACTCATTTCATCAAGAGATCACAGAGTAACACATACATTAATTACTGCTTTAAGTCATGGAAAATTCAGTGGTGACTTTTAACCAGTCATACATATGCTTTCTTTTACTAATGTCGAAAGGAATTTCTGTTTTAATAAATGTCAACAGCAAAAATATCCTACCAGAATTATTAAGTGCCAGATACCTATATTTAGATCCAATTCTTCTGTTTAAAAGTATGTAAAATTTGTAAATTTTAGATATTCATACTAAGTTGGAGTGGCCTCCAATTGAACAAAATTATACTCTTCAAAATCAATTGATTATTCACTGAGAGCTACAATATAATATTCTGAAAAGGCAGAGAAGCAAATTAGACAATCTGGTTGATGATCAAATAAGATACTTCATTTACTGAAAAATCTATTCCCTCATATAACTCTATGGATTTTATGTTTGATGTGCTTCAGTATTTATCATACCCTTTTGCTATGCATTGGTAGGCAGCAGTGTTGTTTTTCTCATTCAGGGCCCTCAAACAATAATGAACTCATTTGAAATGGATGGCTAGCATGCAAAATTGGGCTGTCATGATGAAAAATGTAAATTTGAGTTTTTTCACATCTCAGTGTAGTGAAATTTCTCCTGTAATGCAGCATAATCAAAAGATTATGAACTTGGGGGTCAGACCAGAGATCAAATCCTGTCACCTACTTCTTGCATAACCATCATTAAGGGACTCACTTCTCTGTTTCATTGTTTGAAACTTCTCTGTTCATTCATTGTTTATACAACAAAACAAAGTTAGAAAGGAATACTACCCATTTCAGGTTGCACAGAGGTTGTGGATGCTTGGTGTAAATGAGCCACTCTGGAAGGTAGGCACTGAAGGCACTGGAACTTCTTGCCTTCAGACTCGGCACCATCATTATGTCATCTACCCAGAACAATGCAAGACAAATAATTTTGGACAGGGAAGAGTGAATTTTTGTCTATGTTGTTACTAACTCAGTCTTTGATCTCAGACAAGTATAATCTGGGTTTCAGTGGCCTACTGTGTCAATAACAACTGGGTCTCCCATGCCTCTCAGCTTCACATTCACCTCTCATTTTTTTGCTTCATCACATAGAAGGTGCTGGAAGGACACCAGAGGAGGAAGGGGGAGCTTAGTCCTGGTTCTGGGGTGTACTTACGGTTAGCAGTCTCCTTGAGGGCAGAGCACAGGGAACCATCCAGTGGATGGTACCCTGGACCCCAGAGGGTAGGTTTCCAGGGAAATTCACCAGTGCAGTACCCCCCCCCCCGCCCGCCGCTCCCGCACAAATCTCCCCACCATCCACTGGCGACATGCACCCTTTGCAATGATGTCCAGATTCTAGTCCTGGGAGTGTGTAGAGGGCTCTTCCGTATTGGTTCTTTCTTCAGGAATTCTGTCTCAGCCCTAGAATTGGGGGTTCTTCCCTGTATCAGCTGTTTTTCTGCTCTTTACAGTTCTGAGTTTTATGTTTTCTGCTTAGTAGGTAATCCACTCTATTGTTAACATTTCTTTAAATTAAATTTTGCATGTTCAAATTCTATCTCCTGGTTAGCACACTTAGCAAATGGTTAGGAGGTTTTTAAAGACAACTTTTATCTCTGGCAGTCAGTGAGAGTTCATGGAATATGCTCGTGTTTGTTTTTGCGGAAGCGAGCCTCGTGGATGCATCCTCAGGAAGCTGGTAGCTGGTGTGGGCAACAGGTTCTTGTTTTTTATTTTTTTTGTATTGAAGGGAGTCATGTGAAGCTGAAGACCCAAGAGAAGAGGGATAGGAATGAGGTCAAAAGCAGAGATTGGTGGGTTTAGATCAGGCAATTCTGCCTGAGATTTGGGCAATTTTCGGAATAGTGATAGTTGAAATTATCACCTGGGGAATATTTGAATAGCACATG
Source organism: Neomonachus schauinslandi (assembly GCF_002201575.2). Taxonomy (NCBI): domain Eukaryota; kingdom Metazoa; phylum Chordata; class Mammalia; order Carnivora; family Phocidae; genus Neomonachus; species Neomonachus schauinslandi. The sequence continues at coordinate 108,819,377 of NC_058413.1, read as the reverse complement.
TCTCCAAATCTTAACCCAGTCTGACTGAATCAACATGTCTGGGGTTGGGAACTGGCCTATGTATTTTGGAAAACTCTTCAGGTAATTCTGATATATTGCTCCCTCCCCATCACCAGATGTTAGTTAATTTGTAAGAAACTGTTCACTGAGCATCTATTATGTTCAAGAAGCAGTGCCAGCACCGTAGGCTGAGCCAAACTTTCCCAAGGGCTGTACGCTCAAGGAGTTTGTTGTCTGTTGGGAAAGAAAGAAAAGTGTACTTTTAACTAATACAAAAATCCTCCCACTGCGTGCCAGGCATGGTGCTAAGCATTTTACTCATGTATCTCCTTCAGTCTTGAAAACCCAGTGAGGTAAGTAAAAATTTTAAAACATTTTATAGATAAGGAAACTAAAGCTCAGAATTTGAGTACGTTTTCTCACTAGAGATACTCAGAAAGCATTATCAGGATTCAAAGGAGGAAGAGAGAAAATCTTTATAGGAAGGGGACACTGAAGCTGATGCACTGATATTTTTGAGTTCTCAAATGTTTTCTTCTAAGAAACAGAAACCTGACTGGAAACCAGGATTCTTGTTCTTTTTCCTTTTCTTGTTTTTTTTCATTTAACTCATGACATGTTTTATTTAATTATTGTTCTGGTATTCTTCTTGATTTTTTTCATCTTAAATGTAGTCCTAGATCAAAGATTGAAAACCCAAATAATTAATGGCTGAGGAGGCTGGGTATAAACCCAAGAGTGAGTGGGAGGTGGAGACAGGAGAGGGTTACATGTGGAACATGTAGGCTCACAGTAGAGCGATGCCCAACTACAGATGATTTACATATTGATTGTAGGGGGCATACAAACACTGTCTGCGGGCAGGTCCCAGGTTCCCAAGCCTGGCTGGGAGGAAAGGCCTCACAAAGGGAGGCTTACAGATCTTCATTTAAGGTAGACACTTACCAACATCAAAGTCAATTTTTGGTCTCATTTTAAATTTTGGCTATTTGTGGGTTTCTCTTGCAAGGCTTACTTCTGTCGTAGACTCTGCAGCAGGGTCCAGGGAGTGAGATGTGGTCTTTGGGGTGTGGTGGAAACAGAATTGCATAAAGATTCATGGGAACTGTGATGATCCTCTTTGTTGGGGATTTTCTAGTCCTTGTTCGTTCATACAAGCACTCAGCGGTAGAGAAGAAACTGATAAGTAGGTCTGTCTGACTTCAAGCCCATATTGTATTCACTAGATAAGCATGAGACCATTTATGGACATTTCTTTGCAGATTGAGGAAAGTTGAACACAGATGATAAATTTTAAAAATACTAAAATTTCCTAGATAGGGAAATCTAAGAGGCACATGTAGCTCAGAGAAGGCAGGGTGGCTAGATTGGAAAAATCAAGAAAAGCTTCAAGGAGCTGATGATGGTCTCTGATGTGGGTGTTGGAGGATGAGTAAGCTCTAATAGGTGGAATTTGGATAGAATTAGAGGCAGAATAAACAAATGGGCTGAACAAGGAATGTCTAGATGAAGGTCAGGGAACAGGAAATAGTATAGTTTATTTGAAATGTACAGTTATGCATCAGGAAGAGAAGGAAATCCATACGGGTGGATTGGAGTCAAAACACAGGCTGGGAAGCTTATGAGCAAGGATATAACATGGCTGGATCTGTTCTTCAAGAAGGACAATCAAGTAACACAGTCACTATATTGTAGCACCAAGAGAGTGCCTTAGGATGAGAGAGGCTCGTATGGGTGAGTGGGTGTGAAAGAGACCGTGGGCTGGAAAGAGTCTGTAATAGATACATTGGAAGCAAAATCCATGACCTTTATTGGATTAATTCATTAGACTTAAAGCAAAATGCCGTCAGTGATACTTGCAAGAATCCGAGTTTCATAATTGAGAGTGCATGAATTTAAATAACAGAAAAGTTAAGAGAACATCTATTTGAGGAGTGGAGGAGATTGAGAAAGGGAAGTTGATGACCTCCATTAGTGACACAGTAAATTTGAAATACCATTGTAGGGTATTTCAAAACGTTTGTCTGGAGCTCAGAGAAGAGTAAGTAGTGTTAGAGGAAGATGCATAGGAGTCTTTAGTACAGAGGAATGGTCTAAAGTCACCCATAGCCTTTGAAAGTATCAGAGGAAAACTATACAAAGAGGAGGAGAGGGATGATCATTCAACTTTGGGAACATACCTGTTTGGGAAATTAGAGGAGGAAGCGGAGCTAGAGAGGACAGTGAGGTCCACAGAGTTGAAGCTGGAGGGGAGGAGGAGACAGAGGAGTGTGATTTTAATGAGGTTAAGGGAGAAAAGGGATTAATGTCGGGGCTTGGGACCAGCTCTTACCTTTGGTGACATTTGAAAGTGCAGTTTTAGCAATTAAGGTGGAAACCAGATTGCAGGGGATTAAGCTTGTATTGGATGGTGAGGACAAAGGCCAGGAGAAGAGCCGGATCATTCAAGAATTCTGATCATGATAGGTTGGGGAGAAGTAGGGCAAATGCTTGCCTAGTTCCTAACACCAAGGGCAGGTGCTTTCAAGGTAGGAGTGATCTGGGTGTGCTCAGGGACAGAGAGGTACCTCACAATAAATATTTGGATGTAAAAAAGGACAGATGCAAATGCTTAGGTAAGATGGAGAGACATCCAGAATAGAACTTTCTGTGGAGCAGGAAGGAAGCTCTGTCTCCAAAGGCTTTTTCTGAATTAGGAGAGCAATTTGCATACACCTTGGCAAATTTGTTTTAAAATGGTTGGCTTGTTCATAGAATATTCTCCGTCTTTCTCTCATGCTCTTTCAACTTTTTACTGAGAGGGAAAGAGAGAGAGAAATTCTGAGATTGTGAAATGTCTGGTTAAGTCCGACATTTCCGGCGTCCGCTCTAGCCAAGCAGAGCCCATGTTGCACTGCTAGCTGACACCTGGGGACAACTTATTTACGAGCTGGTATCTGATTCTCAGACACTTCACGGCAGAGAGCATTCTGTAGGAAACTGAGGTCAATTAATGGCATGGTTACCCTACCCAGAGGGCTCTTGGCAGAAATCCCTTTTTCTTAAATTTGCCTGCATAGCAAATTCATTGCCAAATACATGTTGGAAGTACTTGAGAAGTGGATTCTGAGAGATGAATCAGTGTTTGCTCAATAGAGTTTTCCCTGCATCAAGCAAACTTCATATATTTTGGGGGAAAAAACACTAAAAATTCCTTCCTAACCATTCTGAACATGATGAAATGGGTGTCTGAGGAGGCGTTTGGCGTGCCTATGGATTTATGACTGGCGGCACACCTTTAGGATGACCAAACGTTGCTGATGGGAGCGAGGCTAGTGCTTGATAATCAGTGACAGAGCAAACTACTGCATTGTTAGAAATCTTCGGGTTTCCTGGAGGTTGCTTTCTGACCTGGTAGAGTCTATGGGGTAACTAGCGGTATGTGCTAACTACGGGGAGTTCTTTGTTCTCTTGGGGACTTACCCTCGAGGGGAGATGTTGATATGCATGTGTGTGTGTCACATTTATTCTATTAAAAAGTAGTATAATTTTCTTTTGGTACCTATTTCCTATTTCTGTACGTGAGCCTCCTTCCTCGAAGCATAGAAGAATGGCCCAACAGAGGAAGGTGGTGGGCAATATTTTCACAGAGAATCCCAGTGTTTATTTCACTACTGATTTTATGTTTTTTCACCATTGATTTTTTTAGAAAATCACTCATTAGACAGGCATGAATTTTCCTTTTCACTTGGGAGTATCTGGGTGATGTTTCCCACATAAGGAAATTGGATGAAAGCCAAGAAGGAAGGCTTCTCATCAGATCTCAAGTGCTTGGAAGTTGGAGGAATAGCCCGGGGCAGCTTGCAGACGTCTGGGGCAGCTCCTCTGGGGCACGTGCATTATTAGCCGTGGGGACATCTCTTCTAATTCAGGACGTTTTGTCTTCCTGCCTCATCCATAGATAACGTTATGGGTCCACCCTTACTGATTTGTTGATTTTAGTGTTATCAGCTGCGTCTTCTGTATGAGAACTCTACAATATTACTGGGTCTTCTTTAGCTTACTTTTAAAGCCTCAAGAGTTTGTTTTGTTGTCTTTTGTTTTTTTTTACTTACATCAGAGGCTTTATTTTACAATTCCTTTTTCTTGATCTATAGTTGAACTTTTCAAAAGCTGCCACAACTCTGGTAGATTTAAAAGTGAAATTTGAAAGAATCCAGCTTGTTTTAGGATTAGGTTCAGCTCCACGATCTCATCATGGGAGCTCATAGGATAAGAGTTATTGTTTCTCCCATAACAGGAAGTCTGGAGGTACACAATTTGGGGCTGTGTGTTTGTGCTACAACATGATACTCTTCTCTACTATTCGTAGCGTGTTGGTTTACTCTCATGATGACCGATGGCAGCAACATGGCAGAAGTATTTGCAGTCTTGTTTCAGCCATTCATTTAGGAGGAAAGGTAAAGATATCATGAGGAGGAAGGAATAGTCTTGTACCAGAAAAACTGCTTTCCCAGAAATTCTCTCCAACTGTCTCACTAGGTTGTGTGACATGACCACTCTTCTTGCAAGCGGGGCTGGGAATGCTGGATTTCAGATGGTAATATTGCTATTTAAAAAAAAACAAAAACAAAAAAACCCAGAGCTCTCTCAATAAGGAAGGGAGGTGTGCAAGAAACAATACGGCCGGTATCTTTTATAAGAACATCTTCTCCCAAAAAAATTCTGTTTAAGGATAGTTAATAGGTAAAATGACATTTTGTAAGAAAACAGGGAGAAATAATTAGATAAAAACAAGTCAGAGGGTTGGATCATATTATGTTATATTACGTTGGGCAGCAAACTAGATTAGACCCATCAAAAAGATATGAAAACATAGTGATATTTATTTAATAATCTAATTTGTGGCATATCACTTTTCTGTAACATGTTTTGGTTTCTAGCCTGAGGGACTTTCTGGCTAAAACTACATTCTTTTGCTCATAAACAGAATTTCCTCTGAAATCTTACTCATTTCCTTAACTTGTGGACACAGTTTTCAATAGTGACATTCAAAAGGAAGAAGCTTTTTTTATCTGATTTAATTGGGATCAATAGCTGGTCCATTGTTTAAAAGTGTTCTTTAGAATAAGAGACCATGAACATTGTACGTGATTTCTTAAAAAACTATTTTTTCAGATCTTTATTGTGGCAAAATATACATAATGTAAAATTTATCATTTTAACCTTTGCTAAATGTTTAACAGTGGCATTAAGTACATTTGTAATGTTGTACTCCTCTCCATTTCCAGAACTTATTCATTATCCCAGATTGAAAATCTGTACCCATTAAACAATAACTTCCCATTAGCATACTACTCAGCATATTTTCAAAGTTCATGTTGTAGCATCTATCAGATTTTTATTCTTGTTAAAGCTGAATAAAATTCCATTGTGTGTATATACCACATTTCATTTATCCATTGATCTGTTGATGGACATTTGTGTTGTTTCTACCTTTCCACTACTGTGAATAATGCTGCTAAGGGTGTGCAAGTATGTGTTTGAATCTTACTTTCAGTTATTTGGGGTATATACCTACAAGTGGAATTGCTGGGCTGTATGGAAATTCTGTGTTTAACTTTTTGAGGAAAAGTTTCCCACAGAGTCTTCATTCTTACATTCTCACAAGCAATACACAAGAATTCCAGTTTTTCTACATCCTCACCAGTGCTTACTATCCATTGTTTTTGGTAATGGTCCTCTTTAAAAAAAAAAAAAAAGATTATTTATTTGAGAGAGAGAGAGAGAACACGCATGTGCACATGAGTAGGGGGAGGACAGAGGGAGAGAACCTTAAGCAGACTCCCCACTGAGTGTGGAGCCTGACGCTGGGTTTGATCTCACAACCCATGAGATCATGACCTGATCCAAAACCAAGAGTGAGACACTCAACCAATTAAGCCACCCAGATGCCTGGCAATGGTCCTCCTTATGGAGATGAAGTGATATCTCATTATATGATTTGCATTTCTTTAGTGACCAGTGATATTCACCATCTTTTAATGTATTTATTGACAATTTGTGTATGATCTTTGAAGAAATGGCTATTGAAGTCCTTTGCCCTTTAAAAAACTGGGTTGTTGTTGAGTTGTAGGAGTTCTTCGTATATTCTGAATATTAACCCCTTATCAGATATATGATTTATAAATATTTTCTCCCATTCTGGGGCTTGCCTATTCACTTTGTTGATTATCCTTTAATGCACAGAAATTTTTAATTTTGACATTGTCCAATTTATCTATTTTTTCCTTTATTTGCTTGTATCTTAAAAACAAATTTTGACCTAAAGTATTCAAATACACATGACTTGGTCAAACTTTGGAGGAAGGAAGGCTTTTTATTATGTTTGAATTGCTTGGAATTTTGTACATACTCTGATAAAATCTATTCCTAATCCATAATTTTTGGTTTCATAATTTGTAAAGTCAAAGGAAAACATTGTGAATCATTTTGGAGGCAGAATTTTTTTTTCCAGATTTTAATTTTTGTCCTTTGGTTTTCTGGCCCACACTTAATTTTATACTTTTTTAAAAAGCAATTCATTCTTTCTTTTTTTGTAATCTTTCCAAAGCATTCTACTTAGTTTTTGTGGGATTAAAAACTCTCTTTGTACACACATTTCAATAGATTATAGTACTGTTTCTCAAAAGATCTGTATAAATGACTTCTCCTTTCAATCCATCTTAGACTGATGCCTTTGTTAAATATAATAAAATTGAATTATTAGAAAAAATGAAATAAAATATATTTTTGTACAAAACATAATCCCATAGTAATTTTTTATTACTAGATTCAACAGACATGACATTGCAGCCCAATACATATAAGCTAAATAAACATATTTCCAGGAAAAAGGAAGAGAATTACAAAATCTGTACAAAGTGTCCATTGAAAGTGTGCATGTAGACAATTAATATGTAGAAGCATTATTATATTCACAACTCTGTCATCCTACAATTATAACTAAACAAAAACTGTAAAGGAAATAATAATGTATATTAAGTGCCTAGATGCAACATTTGAATGAACACCCTATATATTAATATTTGAAATTTCAGTGTGATAAATGTGATTGCTATTTTAATATAGTTTGGATTGACATTAATGCTATTCACAGAGGATAATGTATATCTACAAAAGTTTCTATATTATGTTTTATTTTTTTAAAGATTTTTATTTATTTGTTTGAGAGAGAGAGAGCACGAGCAGGGCAGAGAGGAGGAGAGGGAGAGGGAGAAGCAGGTTCCCCACTGAGCAGGGAGCCTGATGCAGGGCTTGATCCCAAGACCCTAGGATCATGACCTGAGCTGAAGGCAGATGCTTAACCATCTGAGCCACCCAGGTGCCCCTCTATATTCTGTTTTAAAACACAATGGGAATAGAAAGTGATTTTAAAGCAATTTCAGTGAACTAGGGTCTTCATTTTTATCTTTTGTTTAAAATGATGTAAGTGGTCCTGCATTTTCAGAAGTAAATCTTCAATCTTTCAGCAGTGGTTAGTTCCAACAATGTTCCTGTGAAGGAAAAGTTGATGAAAGAAATAGATGCTGGATCCATGAACTTCTTATGCATGAATCTTCTTTTGAAGGAAAATAAAATTCAAAATGTTCTATCAAATTCTTATGGTGTTTGGTAATAGCTTTTCATTGATGTGTAATATTGAAGTCATCACCTACTCCATTAATCAATGTTGCTAAATTGTGGGGCATATCATGTCTCTGGAAATTCCACTCTTCCAAGCTTATAATGGTTGTTTTTGCCTTTCATTCTGCTTTTATCTTCCGTTGAAAAATATGTTACATTTTTCTCTTCCCATGGAAGTGTTAGTATTATTAAAAATATTTTTACATCAGACACATGACCCTGTCATTAACCATGGTTGGGATCAAATTTACTTTTTAAAATTTTATAAATTACAAAGAATTTATTTTGTAGTTTAAATATTCCCAACAGAAATTGTTTCCTCAAGAACCACTGTGTATCAACAAGCAGTGACAGTGTTTATAATCAGCTTCCATTTGATCACTTGATAAAACAAATGTTGGTGAGGATGTGGAGAAAGGGGAACCCTCTTACACTGTTGGTGGGAATGCAAGCTGGTGCAGCCACTCTGGAAAACAGTGTGGAGGTTCCTCAAGATGTTAAGAATAGAGCTACCCTACGATCCAGCAATTACACTATGAGGTATTAACCCCAAAGATACAGATGTAGTGAGAGGAAGGGACACATGCACCCCAATGTTCATAGCAGCAATGTCCACAATAGCCAAACTGTGGAAGGAGCCGAGATGCCCTTCAACAGATTAATGGATAAAGAAGATGTGGTTCATATATACAATGGAATATTACTCAGCCATCAGAAAGGATGAATACCTACCATTTGCGTCGACATGGATGGAACTGGAGGGGATTATGCTAAGTGAAATAAGTCAAGCAGAAAAAGACAATTATATGGTTTCACTCATATATGGAACATAAGCAATAGCATGGAGGACCATAGGGGAAGGGAGGGAAATTAAAAGGGGGAGAAATCAGAGAGGGAGATGAACCATGAGAGACTATGGAACCCAGGAAACAATCTGAGGGATTCAGAGGGGAGGAAGGTGAGGGGAGGGGGTAACAGAGTGATGGGTATTGAGGAGGGCACATGCTGTGATGAGCACTGGGTGTTATATGCAATTAATGAATCATTGAACATTACATCAAAAACTAATTATGTACTATACAGTGGCTAACTGAACATAATAACAAAAATAATATTTTCAAATTTAACATTTTAGCCTTTATATAATTCACAGTTTTTACCATGCCAATAATTACACAGTTTGGTTTAGCTCACATTTTTTTTTATTGCAAGATTTTCTTGATGAAGAATACAGCAACGACGTGGATGGAACTGGAGGGTATTATGCTGAGCGAAATAAGTCAATTAGAGAAAGACAAGTATCATATGATCTCACTGATATGAGGAATTCTTAATCTCAGGAACCAAACTGAGGGTTGCTGGAGTGGTGAGGGGTGGGAGGGATGGGGTGGCTGGGTGATAGTCATTGGGGAGGGTATGTGCTATGGTGAGCGCTGTGAATTGTGCAAGACTGTTGAATCACAGACCTGTACCCCTGAAACATATAATACAGTATATGTTAAAAAAAAAAAAAGAAGATAGCAGGAGGGGAAGAATGAAGGGGGGAAATCGGAGGGGGAGACAAACCATGAGAGACTCTGGACTCTGAGAAACAAACTGAGGGTTCTAGAGGGGAGGGGCGTGGGGGATGGGTTAGTCTGGTGATGGGTATTAAAGAGGGCACGTTCTGCATGGAGCACTGGGTGTTATACATGAACAATGAATCATGGAACACTACATCAAGAACTAATGATGTAATGTATGGTGATTAACATAACATAATAAAAAAAGAAGAATACAGCATGTTGATTCACTTTCTCGCACAAAATCCTTAATCTTGGTAACTACTTTAAATGAATTCCTATTACTACTTCTAAGCTATCAGAACATATTTTCTCACAAAATGTAAATGCCAAACCATACCTGCTGACCCCGTTTATATGTTTGGTTGTTGTGGCAACATCAAGTGATTATGAGGGATTCTAGATACTCTCAATTTCTGTACTTCCTGCATTTATTTCCAGCCAGGGAATATTAGCCGTCCAACACCAGTATGACCACACTTTGAGCAGCGCTGGTTTACTTGATCTTTAAATAAATTACCTAATTACAGTAATAAGTAAAACTGGACTAAATCAATAAGGACCGATCAGGGTCGAAGGAAACAGATTTCCTCTCTTGATGGAAAAAAAGACAAAGAATTTGGCTACTTTTCATTTACCACAGTACACACTCCAATGACAATTCCTTCTACATGCAAAATATATTTACCCTTCCCAAGATTTTCATCCCATTGTAGACTCAGGCTCAAATTCTGGGATCTCATCATATAAACAAGTCCAGTTGTGGGTGAAGCTTCTATTGGTCATATGAACTGAAGGGAAGTACCATGTCTTCCATAAACCCAAGAAAGATGTGTGGCAGGAACAGAGTAACGATAGTAAGCATTCCCGTTCAAGAAGTGGACAACGAAAGGCACATAACTGCTCCTCTTCCACAGCAATTATAAAATCCAGCAGGTTCTCGTGGGCTGTGGGTAAGGAAATGTCCCTTTACAAGGACCTGTTTCTGTTTCTGTTTCTGGTACTTGTTCTCTCATCCTTGTTCCCCTCATCTCCTCAGCCCACCCTCTTTGTTCTTGGTTCTGATCTCTGAGCTATTCTTCCTTCTCTGTAGGAAATCACTCATGTTTGCATTTGAGGCGTGTTCTCACTTTGCTTCCAATTTTAGAAAGTTGGAGTCTGTTTTGGTCATCTATTGTTGCAACTATTTGTGGTTTAAAACAACAGATACTTACGATCTCAGGGTTTCTGTGGGGTGAGATTTGATAGTGGCTCAGCGAGGCGGTTTGGGTTCAGGATCTGTCAGAGGGTTGCAGCTGGGATATCGGTAGGGGAGGTGGTCCTCTAAAGGCCGGGGCTGGAGGATCTGCTTCCACCATGGCTCACTCACACCACTACTGTTATAGGAAGCCTCAGGTCATCACTCAGTTCCTATTGGAAGGACTTTCATTTTCCCAACACACAGGTGTCTTCAAAGGCTGTTTGAAGGTTCGTGTGAAATGGCAGCAAACTTCCCGCCGAGGAGGTAACCAAAGAGAATTAGGAGGACGTCTCAGTGCTTTTCATGGCCTCGTCTCTGCAATCAGACTTGGCCCTATCCACGTTGCTCTGTCTGTTAGACGTGAGTCACTAACGCCTCTCTACACTCAAGGAGAGGGGCAATTAGGCCCTACTTCTCCAGTGGAGGAGGGTCACAGAATTTGTGGACATACGTTAAAACCACCCCGGGGGGTCCCACAGAGTCTTTTCATTTGAACCTTCTCTAGTCTGTTTACTTTAAACAGATACAAATTCCTTTAAAACTTTGTGAGATTCTTATGAATCTCACTAACACAAAAAGATATCGCAATTTTGAAATAGATGAAAATGCATGGCAGAAACTTGATTTCAGTCACTCTCCCTTGATCAAAAGATCTTCACAGTTCAAATGCCCAGGATGATCAGAAAGACAAGACACTTTCTTTTTTTCTCTCTCAGATGAAATAAGATAAAAGACCTCTTGTATTAATGTATTTAGAGCTCAGGATTTTAATAATAATTAAATGGGCACTTCTTTATAGAAGGAACCAAATCTCTTTCACTTGTTTTAGTGATTTAAGAAAAAGTCACACTTGTCAATAATGTTCTTAGGGAGCTAACAATCTTTGTTTAGAAATACTCAGAAAAACTACAAGTTATGAAAAATGAGATTCTGAAGTCTTGAGTTGGCTTGAGAAGAAATATCTAAGGGTCAGTACACAGGACATAAATGGGAATTCTGGAGTTGGTTTGGAAGATGTGCTGTTGAGAGAAGACAGGGGGAAAGGACCATGGAAGTAAGACAAAGCAAGGTAAGCAACAAGGGGGGGGGGATTGCCAAGGGGTATTGATGAGAAATTTGTCTAATATTAAAGTTGTTAGCCTCTCCGTGAGAGAAAACTCCTTCATCTTGCTGAGTTTTCAACAAGCCTAGCACATGCAAATGTCCTGTATGAGATTCCATTCCATACCCAAGACCATGAGGAAAGAGGGGAGTTCCATGGGATATGGACTCCAATGATGGTGAAAACATGTAGAAGTCAGTCCATGAAGCTAAAATAACCCTGAGAGCATAGATCTCTGCGAATGTACAAAAGGAAGCATGAGGGACAGTAGGTTTGAGCTGTTCACCATGCTACCATTTTACCTTTGCCAGCAACCAGGGGTGCTTTATAGTGTTTGCTGAATAAATGGATGGATTAAAGACAATGATCTCTGTATGGTTTAAAGGACCAAGCAAAATCACTTTGCAACTGTCAAACGTATTAATATTAATTCTCCATTGATTGCCCTTTATACATATTGTGTTGAATTATTAATTTAAACTGTCTGTGTGACATATTTCTTTTCTCTCTAAAGAGCTTTGGTTTGTTTGAACAATTTCTCCCCTCATAATATAATGCAGAACTGATTTAGTGAAAAATTATCTACCTTTGATGAGGTGGCAACCTTGTCTCTCTCTTGCTCTAAGACATTAAACCAACCTTTTCTCTCAGTGAAATGTCTGTACGAAAATGTCATATTTAACATCAATACATTGTGTGAGGAATTATGGTCAGCAGTTTAGTGAGGGTTTGTTTTAGAGATCAGAGCTTTGAGATTAGTTGTGGTATCTTATAGGAAAGCTAATGCCAGCCTATCACCATGGGTTACGTATGCCCTGAACCTATGGGCACAGGAGGATGCAGACTTCTCTCTTTGTGGTCTCTGTGAGCCAGGATGAAGGGAAAATAATTTCTCAGGTTTACACGATACCACGCTCTGGAGATAAAGGTTATAGTTCTCATTTTTAGTTTTGTATCTCAAGGTTTCCCTAAGTCGTTGCATGTTGCTTCTAAACATACCCTCACCTTCTCTTGCTTGGCGGAAAAAGCATAGACTTACATCCACTTTGAATCTTTTACTCCTCTCCTCAGTAATTAGTGAATTTAAAATAAACCTTGATTATCTTCAAAGGCAACTCAACACTTGATTATATTAGATGTGATTTAATATCACTACTCAGTGAACCTGTTCTTATTACCCTGAAAACTGAAAAAAAAAAATAGTACATACTGAGTAGTTATTTTGGTAGATTGTACAAAGCTGATGCCACCGATTGGTCAGGACTATTACATAAAATCTTAGTCTCTTACCCTGAATTAAAAGAAGAACCTGGCAGTTGAATGCTGTTTTAAAAATTAGCACAGATTTTAGGGAGTGGCTGGTACTGGGAATATGTGCACTTTAGCTGAATAAGTTGCAAAACAGAAAGAAATGCTCATTACCTAAATGGAAATAGCAAGTCTCACTCATTTAGGAGAAAGGCTGAAAAAAAGTGAAGGATTCCCACTGGGAAATTGGTTCCAGTGAATCAGCCCGGAGCCAGGCCCAGGTGTGCCTTTATTCCTTGCTCCAAGTAATTGAAATAGATTGTATCCTGAAGCAGTTTGGGGTTAAATTGACCCATCGAAAACCATTTTACTTTTTCATTTTTTTCTTTTCATTTTGTAAAATCTGCACATTTTCAATAATAAAGTAGGGTACTTTTTTTTTTTTTCCCTATAAGATACTGAAATGTTAGACCTGAATAGCTGCTTTTGGTAGTTATGGAGCTATTTTGTTTAAAGAAAACGAAGTTGCATAAAACTGTCTCCATTAGCCTGTTTGATTGCATCAGAGTTTTAAATTGTGAGGCTATGAAAAAAATTAATTTACATTTATCTTCAGAACATCCTGACCTCGTGCAGTAGATTCTAGGTAGCAAATACACTAGCTAAGGATATTAATTCCTGGCTTTGTTTCTAGGGGATCATTTCATTATTATTATAAAACGCTGGGAGATACTAGATAATGTCTATCTGGGATGGAGCAAAAGATTACGTGGCATTGGAATAGGGAAAGAAATAAGCAATTCAGGGAAGGATCTAGAATAGACTAAAAGCAGTCAACAAAGTAAATGGCCAAAAATAGAAGAGACATATTCTTACTAATAAAAGTCCTATTTTATTCCTGACTCTAAATAATTATGTGTCTAATTTTTAAAATATCACCATTTGATAATATCATACCAAGACTCTTTGAGTATCCAAATAGTGAATGTGGATAGATGAGCAGCTTTGGCATTTAATTCAGATTGGTACGTCATTTTCATGAAATTTACTTTGGAACCTGGCTTATTCAGTTAAACTGGTCATGCTTCTAAGGGCAGATGATTGTTATAACTGAGATGAAGTTGTTATAACTGAACGAGATACATATAACTTATGTGTACAAATTATGTTACGTGTAGAGCATATCCAGCATATGTATGGTTTTTACATATAGTAATAGATATATTAATGTAACTGCTCTAACAGTTGAAACATTTGCTTTGACTTTCATAAAGTTTTATTGAAGTATAGTTTACATACAGTGCAATGCATATGTGGAATACAGTTTGACAAGGGTTGATAAAGGCATATAGCCATATAACCAACACTACGATGAAAATATAGAACATTTCCATGAGCCCTTAAGATTCCCCGTGTTTCTGTACAGTCTAATCCCGCTATCCATTCCTGGACCCAGACAACCACTAATACACTTTCTATAAGTACAGAATAGAATTGCTTTTCTTAGAGTTTCAAATGAATAGAATCATATACTATCGGGTCCTGTATGCCTGGCTTCTTTTGCTCACATAATGTTTTGTTTATTCACCCATTATGTTGTGTATATCAGTTTTTCATTCCTTTTTATTGCTGTGTAGAATCCATTGTGGGTGTACTACAATTTGTCCATTCACCTGTTGGTGGATATTGGCTTCTTTCCGATCTGGAATATTATGAATAAAATTTCTACAAACCACCAAGTACAAGTCTTTGTCTACTTACAAGTTCTCCTTCCTTTTAGGGAACTACTTAAGAATGGAACAACTAGATTATAAGGCCAGCCCACATTTACCTTTATAATAAATGGCCAAAGATTTTTCCAAAGTGGTTATGCAACTTCACATTCTCAGCAGCAATGTGTGAGAGTTCCTGTTCTCATTACCCCTTAGTATTTTGTCAGTCTTTTTATATTAACCATTAAGTATATAGTGGTATCTCACTGTGGCTTTAATTCGATTTTCTCTGATGACTAATAGTGTTGACTATTTTTGCATGTACTAACTGGTCATATTTTATCTTCTTTTGTAAGGTGTCTATTCAAATTTTTGTCAACATTTTAATAAGGGTGCTTGTCTTCTTATTGATATGTATCCCAACTATTTTCTTCCAGTATGGGGATTGCCTTTTCATTTTCCTAAAGAGAGAAAGATGTTGGTGAAGTCCTTTCCACTTATTATTCCTATTTCTTAGATACTTCCTATCTAAGAAATCTTTACCTATCTCAAGGTAAAAAGATTTTATCCTCTGTTTCTTCTAGAAGTTTCATAGATATGGCTTTTAAACTAGGTCTGGGATGCATTTCAGTTTAGCTTTTGTGTATGAAAAGAGGCAAAGGTAGAGACTCATCTTTCTCTCTATGAATGTGCAATGTAGCACCATTTGGTGGAAAAAAACTATTCATTCTCCACTGAATCACATTGGCACCTTTCCTGAAAATCAGTTGACATATGATTGTGTTTTGGGGTCTCTCTATAGTATGGCTTTGATCTATATGCCTATTCTTATGCCAATACCACAAAATCTTGCTTAAGAAATCTTGAAATCTGTTAGTGTATCTTCTTTAATTTTATTCTGTCAAAATTCCTTGCTATTCTATGTTCTTTGCATATTTATATAAATTGTGGAATTGCCTTATCAATTTATATAAAAAGAACTAGTATTTTGATTGGGAATGAGTTCAGTCTAAAGATCAGTATGTAGAAAATTGATGTGGTAACAATATTTGGTCTTTCAATTCATGAACATGATGTGCCTTTTGATTTACTTGTTTTAGATAATTTCTTTCAGCCATGTTTGATAGTTTTTAATATGTATGCCTTAAACACCTCTTGTCCAGACCTTGTATTCTGACCTTGTATTCTGACCTTGTATCCTGTGATCTTGCTAAATGCGCTTATTTTAATAGCTCTTTTATGACTGTTATTATTACTATGGTGAATATATTAGAATTTCTTTGAAGAGGACATATCTTCTGCAGATAAAGCAATTTTATTTCCTCCTTTCCAATCTGCGTGGCTTTTCTTTTTCTTGACCATTGTGCTGACTGGGACCTCCAGTAGATATTGAACAGAAGTGGTGAGAGCCAACAGGCATCTTTACTTCTTCACTCTTAGGGAGGAAATATTCAGGCTTTCACCTTCATGATGTTAGCCCATTTTCATATATGTTCTTTATCAGTTTGAGGAGGTTCCTTTCCATTTCTAATTTGCTGTGATTTTTTATCGTAAAACATTTTGAATTTTGTCAGTGCTCACCTGAGATGATCATATGTGTTTTATGCTTTATTCAGCTGCTATGTTCAAGTACATTGATTTTTTTAATGTTAAAATGAGTTTGCATTCCAGTTATAAACACCATTTATGCATGGTACATTATCCTTTTCATATATTGTTGCATTTGATTTGCTAACTTCTTTTTAAGGATCTTATGTTCATGTTCATGGTAGATATGGACCTATAGTTTTCTTATTATGTCTTTGTTTTATTTTGGTATCAGGATAATTCTTCCCTCATAAAATTATTGAAAATAACATGTTCTCATTACCCTTTTATTGTCTTTTTGATCTGTAATTATGATCCTTCTTTTATTCCTGACCTTGATCATTTATGCTTTATTTCTTTTTTTCTTGATCCTTCTTCTAACTAGATTTTTAGAAGTTTGTTGATTTAAAAAAACAACTTCTGGCTTGATTTTCTCTATGTTGTTTTTACCATTTCCTATTTATTAATTTTCTACTCTTTTTCACTTCCTTGCTTCCACTCAGTTTGGGGTTATTTTGTTTTTCATTTTATAGCTTCTTAAGGTGGATGCTTAGATCATTGCTTTTGGATCATTTAATTATCCTAATTCAAACATTTTAGCTGTAAATTTCCCAGTAATTAATTACTGCCCCAGGGGCATACCATAAATTTTGATTTGTTCTCATTTTCATTCAGTTCAAAATGTTCCCTTGTATATTTTTGTTTAACCTACTGATTATATCCAAGCCTATATTTATTTTGTTAATTTTTGAGTTTTTCCATACTTTTTCTGTATTGGTTTTGAATTCCATTCTGTTGTGGTCAGAGAACTTTGTATGATTTCAATCTTTTAAAATCTATTTAAACTTGATTATGGCCTGCCATATAGTCTAATTAGCTGGATGCTTCATTCATGGATACCTGAAAATAATATGCAATTTTTATATATGTGTGGGGTTGTCTACAAATGTCATTTTGGTCAACTATTGGTAGTGTGTTTTATATAATCTGTTGATTTCCTTTCTACTATGGGTTCCAGATTGTTTTGTTCTCCCTCATTTTACACCCATCTTCCTTTGCCAACTGCCAGAAACCTGGATTTCAAGCTCCAGCGACTGGCACAAAGAAAGCAGGCTTACAGAGACTATTTATACATACAGCTCCCAAAATGACATTAAATCTCCTAATGCTTTCTAATTGAACCTTGACTTTTCTAAATGAACCTTGACTTTTCTAATTGAACCTTGACTTACACACCTGTTCTGTTTTGACTTCTTTTAATGTTGTCTCCTGCTTTCCACTTTTATCTATTTTTATTGTTTTCAGGTATGTTTAGAAAATTATTTGTAAAAATAAATTGAAGGATGGATGGATGGATGGATGGATGGATGGATGGATGGATTTATCTATCTACTGTTTCTCAGTGGTGCTTGGAACCATCAACCCTCTAGGGTCATCCTAATTCAATTCTGGAATTAAAATAACTCAAAGCTGAATTTCAGGTTCTTATACAAGCTGTTCACTTCCATTTTAACCTTCCTCTCTGGGTGCAACTTTTCTGGATTAACTGATAGGGTTCACCTATTCCCCCTACACTTGATAGGCCCTGGAATCTAATTCTTGTCCCCAGGTCCTCAATGCTATCCGTCTTTCAGACTCTCAGCCAATCTCTGTGGGAAAAAAACAACCCTCATAGTTGACATCCATCTCTGGGCCTCTTTTCTTTTCCCCGATACTGAGTAATCATGCACTATTTTACTGGTCCTTTGATGCGTTACTACACATGATTAGAAAAAAATTTTTTTCAGTTATACTAGTTGCTTTCACAGAAGTTTAATCCAAATTACCTGGGTCATAGTTACTGGAAGCATAAGTCTTATCTACTTGAATTCATATTATCTTTGTGTGTTATATGTATCTAAGTGGTTATATCTTTTTTTTTTTTCTTAACAAGTAGATATAAGTACGTTATTCACAGGATGAGTTCTGAACCCAGATTGCTTGTGTTTTTTCTTGGCTGCAACACTAACTAGCTATGTGACATTACCCAAGATACTTAAATCTCTCTGCTTCATTTTCTTCATGTGATTCTCTTGAGGATTAAATAAATTAATACAAGTTCAGCCCTGAGATTATTGACTTGCACATTTTAAGTATATGATCAATATTAGGTATTATTATTAGGTCCAGATTTATGTTAAATCAAGCCTAAATTAAAGTAAAATCAATGGATGGATCCAACATTGTGAGCAAGGAAGCTCATTTTTGTCTCATTTTTTGAGATAGCCTAGAAAAAAGTAAATTTCCAGGTTTTCTAATTCACTAGCTAACTCTAACCATGTACCACCAAGAATTTCCAGAGCTAATGGTATACATTCTGCATTCTTTTAATTTCCCTTGGGAACTAAATACAGTACAGGTAAGATTTTCCTTTGTTCCAGTGAAATCTATCCCCATGGCTTATAATCATGTGTTGGCTCTAGACATCTCTGTGCCTTCTAGTACGACTTCTTGGATAGTAAATGCTTAAGGTTAAAGACCTACATGCCTTTATGATAGGACCTTTCTTTACACAGCTACTTTCTGGCCTTAATATTTTATTAGGAAGAAAATAAAAGTACCTTGTGTATTCTTTCCATTTTTTCCTCTTTTATATAGAAACTGGATGTTTCTGAGTTGGGCTGAGAATCATCCTGGCTTTCCTGTGTCTGTAAGGAGAAAGAGTCCTACACTTCGTGCTGCCAACAATCACAAATACAAGAACCAGAGGTGGCTGTGTCAGGAAATACATCAGGACATATCTCAAAATGCGACATAATGGATCATAAAGAACAAAAAGTAGACATCAACATCACCTCTTTCTCTTATGTTTTTCTAACAAACTGCGAAGACCAGTGCAAAGGAAATATAGTTATATTGCTTGTATGCTCTCATTAGCAAATATAATGGAGAGACCGAAGTTCACATAATAGGCTTATGTTAAATCAGCTTCTCCCAAGTCAACAGAAATTTTCATTCAGAGAAATCATCTGAAAACCTCTAAATATATTTCAAACAATGAACATCTACCAGAATAAGAAAGCTAAATTGTGGTATGGATCCTATATGGATTCCCAAGTCCTCTGTACAGAACAACACTAGGCTTTCTTTCAAATTCTGTCCAGAATATATTACTTGAGAAATCCTAGCTGAGCGATTATGGATGGAAAATATTTTTGCAAGCATTTCAAAAAGCAGAGGTATATCTGAAATTACAAAGAAATGAATGATCTGGCATTTTCTTCAGGTCATGCCCTCTGCCAAACCATTTTTCTTATACTAACCTGGGTTTGCTCTATCGCCTGTGTGAAGAGCAATGTTGGAAAATGCCACTTGGAACAATAGATTCTATTCAGGTCATGTCACCTTTATGTCTTTTCAGATTCTGGGGAACATGTCATTTTTCCTGAAAATGGCATTCTGTGATATCCATAGTGAAGAGACTGTATTTTTTCCCCTCCAGTCTGTTTTTGTTGTTAAAGTTCCTAATATCGGGAGTGATCATTTAGGAGCTGCTTGTCCTCCACCTGAAGTCTCTGATAACCCATGATGCCAATCAATCAGTTACACAACTTGGGGGAAAGGGGGTGTTTTTTGTTTTGATTTTTGCTCCTTTAACAAAGCTCCGGGGAAATCCTGGCTCTAGCAGTGCTGTGAGGTGACTGGGAGAGGGCCTGGAAAACACCGAGCTAGCTCCTCTCTTTCTTGAGACGTTCATGTCCTCCCTCTGCAGACTAGCACCTCGCTTATGGCAGCTTGGAGCTCCAGACTCACCTCTCCCAGTTTTGTCTCTGAGCAGACACTGAGAGCTTCTTCCTCTGTCTCAAGATCAAAAACCTAAGGCGGTTGTGGCTTGACCCAGCCGTGGTCAGGGACCTGGCCTGAGGTCGTCACAAGTGCCTGGGGTGGGGTGGGGATCCGCCTCCCTCGCCAGGCCACCCAACGAGGGGACGATTCTGTTGTCATCATTCAGTGGACGGGTGTGTCCACCATGACTAAAGGCTTTCCTGGTTCTGCACTTATTTAAATATAACCTATATCACACCTACACACATTTCTTACCACCAACTACCTCTTGTCTATTTTCACATGTTCTCAGTTTCAAAACAAAAGTGCTTTAGAGCTTTGTATGTGGTTGGCCATTTGATTTTTTGAGGGAAAGTGTGGTGATCCACCATTATTAGGACATCAAGAACCTGGAGAATACTTAATGATAAAGGTGCCTGTGAACTCGGATCTCAGAGCAGCCTGACTCATGGAATATTTGTGCACTTCCGTACTTTCCACTCTCAGAGGAACTATCTAGATTTTGCTTGTTGCTCCAGGTCATGTTCCTAAACTGTCCAGAACATAATATCAGCTGAAGAGCTTATTAAAAATATAGGTTCACTGGCCCTGCCTCAGATCTACTGAAAAAAATAATCTGTATTCTTTTTTTTTAAGGTTTTTAAAATTTATTTGAGAGAGAGCACATGCACATGCAAGAGGGGGCAGGGAAGGGCAGAGGGGGAGAGATAGAATCTCAAGCAGATTCCCCGCTGAGTGCGGAGCCTGATATAGGGCTCAATCTCATGATCCTGAGATCATGACCTGAGCCAAAATCAAGAGTCTGTTGCTTAACCAACTATGCCAACCAGTCACCCCAGAAAAAATAATCTGTATTCTTATAATCAATCAAGTCTGGAAGAAATGCAGGTGTCAAGGTGAACTAGTGGATTACTTTGTCATTTTCTCTCTAAATGGGGGAATCTTGCTTATTGGTATGTGCAGAACCCAGAGGGATCAAAGTGGATTAAGGCAATGATCTGCTTTCTGATTGTTCAGCTTTTATTTATTCTGTTACTAAAGCATTTTTTTCAGAGTACACATTATTTTTGGTTTTTTGAATTATTCATCAGTAACCTTGTTAATAAAATATATATATATTCTCTTCATCTGCTCATGGAAATGTTCTCTAAGAGTACCAAGATAAGTACCATGAATATTAGAAGGTAGGTTTTTCTTTACACATTTCTTTACATGGAGTAACTTCTTTGGTCTTTATCAAAACACTGTGAGTTTATTGGAGTCAGTATCTTCTGCTTTTAACAGAAGAGAAATATAAAATTTAGAAGAACTAAGTCATTGCTTCATTTGACAAGATGAGTGCCCACAGAGCTATGGTGGGCCAACCCAGAGCTTCTTCCCCCAGACCCCAGTGCAGCCCTCCAGTGCCATACTCTTTCCTTCTGAGGGCTCAATGGCAGTTGTTACTCTAGCAAACTCCAGTTCATCTTATCCATTCATAAAATAAAAGTGATGATATATTATAGGTTTGTTGACAAGAGGAAATGTGAGATCAGCTTTGATAGACCTCTAGAAAGTTTGGAGCTGTACATAAAGCAGGTGGTAGATGATCTGCATCGGGGATGTGGATACGCTCTCTTTCCTCTCAATATGTCATGTCTCCATTTCTATTTTACTATTTTACTTTCTAATAAATTAAAAACAAGCGACTTGTTTTGAAATTATGAGATGTTTAACAAATCAACACACAGTAAATTTTACAGAAAAATATTATATCTCAAAGCACCAGGCGACCAAGAAACATTAGGAATCAAGTCCGGCTCTTCCAGTAACTTCTGATATCATTGTAAGCCACTAATATTACCTCTTGAGGTTTTAAACTTTTATTTAAGAAAATAAAGAATATAGACTAGATTAACAATTCATATATATTTTGATACTAAAGATACACTTAATTATTTTTTCCCATATACATGGTCCACTTTTTCAAAGACTTTCTTCAGTAGGAAAATTGCATTTAGAAAACAGTGTTTTTCTTTCATCTTCTAATTACTCATGAGATAAATGGCACATGTGAGTATGTATTATACATACTCCATCAATCAGAACTTACTGGAATGAAATAACTAGCTGTAGCACTGGGAAATTTAATTCCAGCTTTAAACTAAGAAACCAGTCTGTTATTTCATCTGTGGAAGGAGCACAAATATAGCAGATGTTGGGCAGATCACATTCCTATTTCCATTCTTAATACAAATACATGTCTATAGACATATACATTTTTCTAAATTTTTATTTAAGTTCCAGTTAGCTAACATACAGTGTGATACTAGTTCCAGGTGTGAAGTACAGTGATTCAGTACTTCCATTCATCAGCTGGTGCTCATCATGACAGGTGCGCTCCTTCATCCCCATCACCTGTTCTCCCATCCCCCACCCACCTCCCCTCTGGTCACCATCAGTGTGTTCTCTGTAGTTCAGAGTCTGTTTCTTGGTGTGTGTGTGTGTCTCTCTCTTTTTCCCCCCATGTCCATTTGTTTTGTTTCTTAAATTCCACATGTGAGTGAAGTCATATGGTATTTGTTTTTCTCTGACTGACTTATTTCAGTTAGCATCACACTCTCTAGTTTCATCCATGTCATTGCAAATGGTAAGATTTCATTTTTATGGCTGAGTAATATTCCATTGTATATGTTTACCACTTTTTTATCCATTCATCAGCCGATGGACACTTGGGTTCTTTCCATAATTTGGCTATTGTTGATAATGCTACTATAAACATAAGAGTGCATGTATCCTTTTGAATTAGTATTTTTGTATCCTTTGGGTAAATATTTATTTCCATCCTTATATTTGCTGTCTTGTAGGCATCATCCCTGATTCATTTCTGCTGGACCAGATGACTTCCCCCACATCATTCTAAGAGCCCATGCATTTTAATGGAAGTCGGCAAACTGTACCTTGAGACAAAAGCCAGAAACCTAGAATGGAAACAGAAGGTAGGTGGGAGGTTATGTTGATTGCAAGAAATCAGAGAAGGAATTACAGAATTTGGAAAATGTTTTTCCTGTAGTGTGAACTGGCAAGCAATTCCATATTCATGAAGTATTTTCAGCATGAATGTTCCCATCTTGGTGAAAGAAACTCCCCAACAAATGATTTTGAAATACACGTTCTTCTTGCCTATGGGATTTCAGTTTTCTTTCTTAGAATGTCTCAGAAGAAAGTTTGTTGGTTCTTTTTAAAAATATGTAGTTAAATAAATCAGAAGGACAACACAAAAGACAGGATGGGAAAATGATTAACCTCATCAAATAATACTTGTACCATGATTTTAAAAGAGGCAGAAACCCTCCAAATCTCACTACCTTGGTTCTCACTGAAACATGACCTTCTCTAGCAAGTGATTTTTCATCTCTAAACTTCAGAAGCTCTTCCTTCTCCCTCTAGTCCTTTTGTATGCCACCATAATACAGCAGTGTGCGGTGATCATTAAGTTATGTATCTGTCTTTCTCCCTGTATGGACTCCACGAAGTGTCCATGGGAACTAAGGACAGCTCCTATTCCTCAGGAAGTGATAAACGGACGTGAAGGAGGCATGGATCTCAAAGATCTGCAAAACCTCTCTGGGGCTTTTTAGTATAAAGGACTCCACACTGATTTTCAAGCTTACCTTGGTAATAATCTGGTTGCATTTAATAGTTCTCATTTGGGGAATTGTATGTGAATTTTCCTCTACCTTCTGTGTTTTGTGTCTGCTGCATACTTCGTCACTATCATCTATTTATTGTTTCCTCCTGAGGTAGCATATAATTTCTCTAACCAGAACTTTTCTGCTTCTCATCAAATTTGGTTTTAGTGCATGCTTTCTTATATTTGGCAGTTAATGTGAGATGAGATAAAACAGAGTGGCAAGAGGAGGATCCAGCTTTTCTAATAAAATTTGTGTGTGTGTGTAGTCAAAAATGTACAGGCAATACAGAGGGATAAAATGACTGGATGTAAACATTTGTAGTATAGCACTAAATGCTTGCCTTTCCGTTTCTGAATATTTTCCAAAGCTTTAAAAAATGCTTCGCTGAAGCGGATGGAGAGTTACAGGACATCTCAGAGCCCAGGGAACACAAAGTGGACTCATTGGCCTGGACAGGTGACGTAAGCCCAGGTAGGACGGCTGCCTGAGGTCATGTGCTAGCACCAGGAGATCTCTTCGGCCTCACAGAGGGACGAGAGACACTCTGGGCCCGCTTGAGGCAAGTGTTCTGGTCCCAGACTGCAGAATTGTGGGCTTCCCAGAAGCTATGCCCGCATCCTCACGAGAAATGGCGAACTTGGAGGAGGGAAAACAAAACAGCCACAGAGGGAGACAGGAAGGACACGTGCAGATCTTGGCTATGGTCCTCGGGGGTATGATACAAATGATCCCCTGAGTGTTTAATCCCAAGCTGGTCTGTGTGCAGACATGGGACCTGAAAGAATCAGAGGAAAAAAGATGAAACTAGAATGAGATCCACAAATACTTAAGATACTGAAATTATTTGCATAGGCCATATACTCACCTGTTTAATGTTGTAAATAAAAGAGGGAATCCAGAGTATGTGTAAAACAATAAGAGGCGTAATAATTAACCAGGCAAAATGTTAAAACAAAAACAAATGCAACCTACAGAAATGTAAAGTATAATAAGGTGATGAAAATGAGGGCCATAAAAGTGTTTTCTAAAATTGATTGCGGTGAGGGTGCACGGCTCTGTGAATATAGAGTGAACAGAAAACATTAATAAATGTGGGAGGAATTAGATTAATTTGGATTGAAGTTTTCTGATACTATACATGTGAGTTAAGGAAGAATGTGCCACATGGAACATACTGGGTCTGTCTGGATGACCAGTATATTAAACCGAACCTGGAAAATTGGATGAGAGCGGGTCATATACTGATTATATATTTGGACTAATGTGCTGAGCACATAACTCTGTATCACAAGGTTAGTATGACATAAAAAAGCTTCTCTTTCAACTTTTATAAAAATTCAAAGTACAACTTGCATTCAAAGAAATGCACAAACATTAAGTTCATAGTTTGATGGATTTTGACAATTGCATGCATCTGTTATCCACATATTAAGATGTAGGTGATTTCCATGACTTCAGAAAGATCATCTGTGCCCTGTCCCAGTCAACCCCACCTTCACTGAGGGACATTCATGGTTCTGAAATCTTTCACCAGAGACAAGTTTTTTGCTATCCTGTTTTTGTCTCTGTATACAGATTTTGCATAAAGGGATAATACAGGGTGAACTTTGCATAAGGCTTCTTCCACTCAGCGTCATGTTCTGGAGATGCATCCACATTGTTGAGTAGTTCGTTCCCCCTTAGCATGGAGGAGTCTTCCATTATATGGAAATTATTTATCTCTTCTCCTGATGGTGGACATTTGGGCTACTTTTTGGCTTTTCACTAATTTAAATAAGGTTGTTTTGAAGTAACACATTCCAGGGTTTTGTGTGTGTGTGTGTGTGTGTATGTGTGTGTTTATATGTTTTCATTTCTTTTGGATAAATGATGACTACATTTATGAGAAACTTCTAGAATGATTTCCAAATGTGTACCTTTTATATTCCCACCAGCAACATGTGAGAGTCTCAAGTTATCTTTTTACACTTTAACCATTCTCGTTGAGTAGATGATAGTATCACATTGTGGCTTTAATTTGCATTTTTCTGATAACTAATGATGTTGAACACACTCATGGGCTTCCTAGTCACTGGTATATAAACCTTGGTGAAATGCCCATTTTTATAACTGGGTTGATTTTATTATTTAGTTGTAGATGTTGCTTATATATTGTTGATTGAATTTCTTTGTAAGTTATATTTATTGCATATTTTTCCCAGTCTGAAGTTTGTATATCCATATTTTAAACAATATGAGCAAAATGTTTTAATTATGATAAGTTATTTTTGGTTAATGGTTTCTGTGTAGTATTCGTGAGCTTTTTTGTCCACCCCAATGTCAGCTCTAGGATGTGAAGCTAATCTACATTGAAAAGCAAGCTTTGGGGCGCCTGGGTGGCTCAGTCGTTAAGCGTCTGCCTTCAGCTCAGGTCATGATCCCGGGGCCCTGGGATCGAGCCCTGCATCGGGCTCCCTGCTCCGCGGGAAGCCTGCTTCTCCCTCTCCCACTTCCCCTGCTTGTGTTCTGTCTCTCACTGTGTCTCTCTCTGTCAAATAAATAAATAAAATCTTAAAAAAAAAAAAGAAAAAGAAAAAAAAGCAAGCTTTAACATGTAAGATTTTACATTAAGGTCTTTGATCTATCTCAAATTAATTTTTTTGTGTATAGGGCAAGGTATGGGTTAAGGTTCATTTTTTTTTTTCTCTTATGGATAGCCAGTCAGTCATTCCAGCACAGTTTATTCAAAAGAGCTTCCTTTCCCCATTTTAGTATCTGACACCTTGTTGGAAGTAAATGGATTGTTAGCTTTTTTTTTTTTTAAAGATTTTATTTGTATATTTGACAGAGAGAGACACATCGAGAGAGGGAACACAAGCAGGGGGAGTGGGAGAGGGAGAAGCAGACTCCCCGTGGAGGAGGGAGCCCGATGCGGGGCTCGATCCGATGTGGGATCATGACCTGAGCCGAAGGCAGGCGCTGAACCAACCGAGCCACCCAGGCTCCCCAAAGTGTTAGTTTTTTGTTTTTTTTTTTTAAATTAAATCTCTTATTCTGTTAAATTGATCTACTTACCTATTTTTATGCCTACGACAGTACTACATGTCTTGATCAATGCAGCAATATAGTAAATCTTGAAATAAGATAGTGTATAACCTCTTTTATTTTCTTTTTAAAATTGTTTTAGCTGCTCTAGTCCCTTTTCTTTTCCATATCAAAAATTACTAGAGAGAATTAGCATTGCAACAATACTGAGTATTGTAATCCCCTGACATGATGTGTCTCTCTACTGGAATTTTGGGATGTCTCTGTTTAGTTCTTGATCAGTATAGCTAGAGTTTTTTCAATCTAGATTTTCTTGGTTTTTCTCAATTGTTCATCCATGTTTTATTTGATTAATTTTCACTGTTATCTTGTTTCTTTCCTTCATTCTGCTGACTTTAATTTTTAAGATTTTTAATCTTTCTAATATCTTAAGGTAGAAGCTTTGACCATCGATATTGAACCATTATTCTTTTTCTAATACAAGCATTATATTAGTTTTCTAGAGCTACCATAAAAGGTGTCACAAAGTGGGCAGCTTAAACTATAGTAATTTTTGGTCTTACAGTAACTTCTGGAGTCTAGAAGTCTGAGATCCAGGTGCTGGCAGAATTGGCTCTTTCTGAGAGTTGTGAGGTGGAATTTGCTCCAGGTCCCTTTCTTAGTTTCTGGTGGTTTGCTGGCAATCCTTGGCATTCCTGGTTGTATACCTGCATCAGCCCAATCTCTACCTTCACCTTGACGTGGCGTTCTTCCTGTGTGTGCTTGTGTCCAAAATTCCACTTTCCTAAGGACACCAGTTCTATTTGATTAGGGGCCCACCCTACTCCAGGATGATCTTATCTTCACTAATTCTGTCTGTAGAGATACTCTTTCTAAATAAGGTCACAGTCTGAGTACTGTAGCTTGGGACTTCAACCTATGAATGGGAGGGAACACAATTCAACCCATATCAAGCCTGAAAGTTCCCTTCTAAGTACTGCTAGATGGAATCCGAGAGATCCCGGTATATTATATATTCATTATCATTCAGCTTGAAATATTGTCCAACTCCCATTTTTATTTCTTTCCTAACACTTGGATTTAAAAATGTTTGATGTTTAATTTTGAAAGACTCAGTTTTCCGGGGTGCTGGGTGGTGCAGTTGGTCAAGTGTCCGAGTGGACTCTTGATTTTGGCTCAGGTCATGATCTCAGGGTCATGAGATCGGGCCCTGTGTCGGGCTCTGTGCTCAGCGTGGAGTCTGCTGGAGATTCTCTCCATCTCCCTCTGCCTCTCCCACTTGTGACCTTTCTCTCTCTCTGAAATAAATAAATAAATCTTAAAAAAATATTTCATTTTCTTAGATGGCCTATCTTTATTGGTTTCTAATTTATTTCTGTTGATATTGGAGAACATACTACATGTGATCTATTTTTAATGGTTTTATTGAGGTCTGATTAGAATGTAAAACAGTACACGTATTGAAAGTGTACAGTTGGGTAAATGTTAAATATATACACGTCTGTGAACCTTCACCAGAACCAAGATGATGAACCTATCTATCAGCCCCCAAGGCGGTGTCTCTTGTGAACCCTTCCTCTCCTCCAATGACCAGGCAAACAGTGATCTATTTTCTGTAACTACAGAATAGTTTGCATTTTCTATTATTTTTCTATAAACTTTATCATACAGAACGCACTATTTTTTTGTCCGCCTTCTTTCACTGACCATAATTACTTTGTGATTCATCCATACTGAAGCATGAATAACAGTTGATTTCTTTTTTATATTTGACCAGTTTGTCCAATTTTGCCAGGTTGTTTTCAGTGTTTGGTTATTACAAATAAAGCTGCTGTGAAAATCCGTGTGCAGGTCTTTGTGTGCGCATATGCTTTCATTTATCTCGGATAAATCTCTTGAAGCGGGTCGGGCACACATTCGCACAGGACCCCGGGGCACCAGCTGTATGTTCAAGTTTACAAGAAACCGACAGGCTGTTTTCCAAAGTGGTTGTGTAATTAATATTCCAAGTGGTAGTGTACAAGAGCTGTTCCACGTTTGTGACAACACTTGGTGTGATCAGACTTTTTAATTTCAGGCTCTCAGAATGATGGTTGTGTGGTGCTCTTCTCTCATTTTTTGGCTCTAATTTGCGTTTCCCTAATGATTAGTCATGGTGCACAGGTTTTCCTTTGCTTACTTGCAATCTATATATACTCTTTGGTGAAGTGATTTTCTTATCTTTTACACAGTTTTAATGGATTATTTATTTTTAATTACTGAGTCTGAAGAACTATTTATGTATTCTGGATACAAATGTTTTATCAGATATGTGATTTGCAAATATTTTCTCTCAGTCTCTGACTTGTTTATTCATTTCCTCGGTAGTGTCCTTGAAGAGCAAAAATTCCTAATGCATTTTTAAAAGATGCTTTACTTCTATTTTCGGATTCTTTTGTATTATTAGCAGAGTGTTGGCTTTGGTCTGGGTAGGCAAATAATTTATTTGCAGATAAGCTTGATCTTTTTGAGGCTGTTTTTAACCTTTGGTAGGATGGGTCTATAATACCATTTGCTGCAAATCTAGATGAGCTCTTCTCCCATGGGGGCATTTGATGATTTACTGCATGCTTGAATTCTGCAATGAAGCCACTTTTCTCCACCTGTTTGGAACTCAAATGCCTCCCCAACTTGTACAAATTCCCAGAGTATCTTAAAGCTCCTTTTATTTCTTTTCCTGGTCCTTTTTTCTTTCAAGTCCTCATGGAGTTCTGCCTTAAGCATATGTATTTTAGTGTTTGGCTAAACATTCAAGGGACATCCTGTGAGGATTCTGGAATTGTTTTTCCTGCACAGTTCCTTGTTCTCTGGTGCTCTGCCCCATAAACTGGAGACCCTCCAGGAGCCCTCACTCTCACTTCTGTCTCCTGAGCTCAGCGAGACCACTCGGTTGTGAATGGATTTCGCATCCTTGCACTTTAGCCTGGAAAGTGGTGCCAGGCCCAAAGCAGGAACTTCAGGGAATTGCATTTTTTTTTTCTCTCTTCTTTCCAGGTTTTCCATTCTGTGCTTTGTGCTATAAAACATCTGAATGCATTTACTTCCTATACTTGGTCCAGTTTTCTTGTTTCTAGTCAGGCTGCTTCATGGCTAACGAATGTCCATAAGCAAGTTTTAAAATGATCAAATCATTCATGGTTTCTGACTTGAACTACTTTCCCTGACTCATCTTGAACTTCCAGTTTCTTCGCTTCCTTCCCTGCTGGTAGTCTCTTTTCTTAGATAGCACTTTTTTTTTTAGATAGCCCTTTCAGGGATTTGACTTCCATTTCTCCTTTGTCAAGACCCACTCTTCAGCTATATTGCCAAGAGCTGCCCTGAAGAAATAAGTATTTTGCTTGCTTAAGCAATTTTGCAGGTTCACACAGGTGACTCCCTTTGCAGGTTAGGTCTCAACAATAATGAACATTGTAATGTTAGATAGGATTGTCTAGTTAGATATTGTCTTTTTTTTTATTAAAGATTTTTATTTATTTGAGAGAGAGAGGCTGAGAGAGAGAGCACATGACAGGGGGGAGGGTCAGAGGGAGAAGCAGACTCCCCGCCGAGCAGGGAGCCCGATGCGGGACTCGAACCAGGGACTCCAGGATCATGACCTGAGCCGAAGGCAGTTGCTCAACCAACCGAGCCACCCAGGCGCCCTAGATATTGTCTTTAAAGATCTTTGTCTTTGTAGTCCTTCCTTTCTAGATAAGGCCTTGTCATGATAAGAAATAATAAGCAGTCCAATTTGAGGGTAATCTTAAGAATGAACTAATAATTAAATCCACTTATAAGGCTTACAGGCAGGGGTAGGAGAGAGGGGACAGGTGGGCTGGAGTTAGTCATAGCATGGTCTTGGCAGAGATTGATAGGAAATGATAAACCACAATGTCTCTGGAACATTTACTGGTCTTATCTTTAAAATGTATGGATCTGCAAGGACTTAACGTTAGATCAGTTTGTCTGTGATCTTATCTTGGACCATATGGATTTGATTGAACAGGTATTAAAAGAGTTTGCACTGAGCCTGTGATGTCCATCATGATGTGGTCTGGCAGTCTGTGTGTTTTGAGAGTCTGGGTACACTTTGCAAGTTCACTTCTCTGTCCCCATAGCCCAGATGCCTGCCAGGCCTTTTTCATTCCATTTGCAACACAAGAATTACCAACTGTATTCGAGATAGTGTGTCACAGAATTTAATTCCAAAGCTTAGAAAGAAATGAAGTATAACCGAATTGAGAATCTTAAGAAAATGTCTTTATGATTAATAATATTAATTTTCTGAAAGCAATTCAGAATTATATTCCCAGTACCAGACGTTTATTGAATGGATGAATGAAAGCAATTTTAAAAAGGTTATGAGACAAGAGACAGGAATTG
Source organism: Neomonachus schauinslandi (assembly GCF_002201575.2). NCBI lineage: Eukaryota > Metazoa > Chordata > Mammalia > Carnivora > Phocidae > Neomonachus > Neomonachus schauinslandi. Next base: position 108,788,337 of record NC_058413.1, on the reverse strand, counting down.
GTAATGTGTGTAATCTTTTATCCTTGTGGACATAATTAAGTGAAACGTAATGTAGACACCTGAAATCTACAATTTAAGAAGCTATATAAAATTTAGATACTTCAGCTAGCTTCTCATGTAGGTGGTTCAAATCATTTCCAATGGTTACAGATCTGATTGGATTAGGAGGGACAGCAAGGCATTGGGAGTTACATAGATACTGGTCATTAGCCTGGTAGTTTTATCACTAGTTGTAAGATCTTTAGGAAGTAATGTTTCTCTAGTCTCTGTTGCTTCATCTGAAAAATGGGCACATTATTATGAATGGGAAGAGAATTAAGTGATTGACTACATATACTAAACATATTGCATCTGCTCAGAACATATTACTCAGCTTTGCTTCTCTTTTCATCATTGTAATCAATGTGTAAGTATATTAAGGTAATATTATATTTGTTAATAATGGTTATTTATTTGTTACTCTGCTTAAATGCAGATGCCCATACAAAACGCTAAACTTCTGATGAAAGATAAGAAAGAGAAGGGGAGAGAGAGAGCAGAGAGGAAAGATATCGAGGGCCATACAGAGAGGTCAAGTTTCACCCCAAATGAGTTATATCTCATGCTCCAGATTTTGAGTGCCTATGGAAATAAAAACTCTTAGAGGGAAAACATAGGTTAGATTATCTTTGTGTGTGTGTGTGTGTGTGTGTGTGTGTGCAGGGGTATTGTTCATTCAGTTTATTCAACCATCATTTGCCAATAATTTACCAAATGCCAGAGTGGACAAAATGCCAATAATACAGGAAGGGACTGTAAACCATAGAGTCTATCAGGAGAGATGCGTATGGTGCGTGAAGATTCGTGTTACAAAGGAGAGGAGTTGTAGCTTTGGGGTCATGTAACAAGGACCCCTACGTAGGCTGGGAGAGGACATCTGGGGAATCTTCTATGTGGAAGGGATATTTGAGCAAAGGACTAAGCATTGTAGAGTTTTCTACGTCACAAAGTGGCCTGAGAAGTAATGTGGGGATAGAATTCTTTGAAGATTCATCATCTCCACAAAGACCCTGAGAAAGGAGAAAGCATGGTTTGCACAGAGACTGAAGCAGAGCTGCATGAAAGGGACTGGTAGTGCACAAAGGACAGGGTAGACCAGGACCCCCTAAGGGGAGGCTGAAGGAAGTCCGAGACTAAGGAACATCGGGTCTTATCTGCTATGTTAAATATTTTGGATTTTAAGAGCAATACGAAGTCATTGAAAGGTTTGAATCAGGGCAATGCAACTGATTTGTGCTGTAAGAGAATCTTTTTCTCTGCAGTGGGATGCATATGTTTGAAGATAAAAGAGTGTTTATGCAAAAAAAAAAAAAAAAAGCCAGGAAATTGGTAGCTTCATGCAAGGCATGTCTAACAAGGATTTGCATTAGGGTGGTGACAGTAGGAATGAATAGACCAGGATAAGTTAGGAAGGTAGTTAAAAGTAAGCATCAACAGGGGGCACCTGGTGGGTTAAGCATCTGGCTCTTGATTTCAGCTCATGTCATGATCTCAGGGTAGTGGAGTTGGGCTCCACACTGACCTGGGAGTCTGCTTGAAGATTCTCTCTCTCCCTCTGCCCCTCCCCACCTTTCTCTCTAAAACAAATGAATAAATATTAAAAAAAAAATTAGCATCAACAGGATTTTGCCCAGCAGGCAAATTCTGCCCTAAAAGCCCTCCCAACCTCCTCTACCCTCCTCCTTACTTGGAGAAGTTCTATGCATTCTTTAAATTTAAGCTCAAGTGCTACCTGCATTTTGATGACCTCCCTTCCACAGGCAGAGTTAGCAAATTATTATTAGAGTACCTGGCAAATTAAAGGATTTTTAGACAGTGGATTTCAACTCTGGATATACATTGAAGGCATCTGGGGAATTAATACCTGCCTCTCACCCCAGACCAACTCTTTGTGAGTAGGGACAGAGTAAGAGTCTTGCTTGAAAGCTCTCCAGGTGATTCTGATATGTATGAATGGAAGGGAAACAGCACCTAAAGGCATTTACCATATTGGCATTTCTGGCTGCCTTTTCCATTGGGCTGTACACGCGTGGACCAGGACTGGTTCCGAGAGTTTAGCACAGCAATGATACATCTTAATTTTCTGCTATATACTTAAATAAATTAAAATATGCAACTTGAATTACTTTTGGCCAATTGAGGCTTCTCTGCCCCTAAAGATGACTGAAAATAATTCAGAGGAGATCCATGAAGTGTCTGCCCTGGAAACACCTTACTGAGGTGGAAACAGGCATTTAAAATATAAAGTGTGTAACTGTTGCCAAAATATAAACATTGTTGCCCATGGCAACGTACCCTGACCTGGGCTCTGCCCAAGGATTTTTTTTTCTGACCTAAAAGATAAACTTTTTTTTAAAAGTATATATTTCAGGGCGTCTGGGTGGCTGAGTTGGTTGAGCGACTGCCTTCGGCTCAGGTCATGATCCCAGAGTCCCGGGATCGAGTCCCGCATCGGGCTCCCTGCTCAGCAGGGAGTCTGCTTCTCCCTCTGACTCTCATGCTCTCTGTCTCTCATTCTCTCTCTCTCAAATAAATAAATAAAATCTTTTAAAAAAAAGTATATATTTCAATAAATGTACATTCCCCTAAAATACACAAGCTACTGGGCGACTTTGACCCTAATACCCAATCTGTTCCCAGGCATGGAGGCAATCTCTAGTCTGGTGGGAGTAGAAAAGGTGCAGACTGATTTCTTCTACCTATCCCCACTTCGTCTAGCTCAGGGAGAGAAGCATAAGCTGATTTCTCTGAAAGCCTCATCATATTGCTGGTTTTGGAATGACACTGCAGCTTGTCTATTACCACAATTCATGGGATGGATTTCACTGGCTTATAGTACAGCACCTGTTCAGTTTCTAAAGAAGCTGTTTGATCCCAACGTAAAATGAATGACTGCCCAAGTTCACATGAAGCCAAACAAATTTCAAGAAGGCTCGGGGAGGAGCAGAGGGACCCTTTCCATCCTGACTCAGACTCTGGCCCCACAGGGAAGCGTCTGGACACCCATGCACACTGGTGCTGAATGGCCTTAGGGCTGTCATTCTTTCCTCTCATGTTCACACGGTATGCGTTCTTAGAAAGTGGTGGTTCTATCAAGGAGGGGATAAAGGACCAAATCAGAGACCTTAGCTATCCTGGCCCTCCTGTCTGGGAAGGAAATGAAGGTAGGGGGCAGGGGGTAACCACAGAGCTGAGGCCAAATCCAAAGCAGAGCATTGACACAGAGGACAGGCAAGAGGCTGAGAATGAGTCCGGAGACCCAGCTTTGAGGGACTCCCTGAAGTAAGATCTTAGTACAAGGTGAGACTTCACCTTCTCCTTGCAACTCAAGTCAGAATAATAGGATTTCCCATGATTTTTTAAAAGGTTTATGGATCTTCTAGGTCTCATATCTGGTCTTTCTAACCCTGTTAATACCCTGCACCATTCTGGGAAGCGTAGATCCAAGTTTCTGGTCTACCTCTGCAGAATTTCATGGCATGAAATTTGTTCACTAATCTTATTCTTGCTTTCTATATTCATTTCTTATCACCATGTGAAAAATGACCACAATCTTGGTGGTTTAAAACCACACATGCTTATTTAAAAACAGCAACAACAAAAACATGTTTATGGATCAGAAGACTTAACATTTTTTTAAGTAAGCTCTATACCCAAGGTGGGGCTGGAACTCATGACCCTAAGATCAGGAGTCTCATGCTCTACTCACTGAGCCAGCCAGGTGCTCCAACACCCACACACACTCATTATTTTTTTAAAGGTTTCTTTATTTTAGGGAGGAAGGCAGAGGGAGAGAATCCTCAAGCAGACTCCCAGCTGAGCGCAGAGCCCTCCTACAGCTTTTATGTAGGCTGTCCACAACAGGGTTGTTTCTTATTTCAGGCCCATAGGAGAATATGCTCCACTCCCAGTCTTTCTGGTCTCTTCTAAGGGCTCAGCTGATTCTGTCAGAAGGGCCCAAGATAAGTTCCCCGAGTTAAAGTCAATGGATTAGGAAGTTGGATAATACCTGAAAAATCCCTTCACAGAAGTACTAGGCTAACTAGCAGGCATCACTAGTAATCAGTAACCAGGCATTCTGGTTACTACTGTTGCAGCATAAATTACCCCCAACTTATTGACTCATGGACATAGTTTATGTAAGCCAGGAATTTGAGGAGGGCTTGGTTAGGTGTTTCTGGTTTGGGGTTTCTCATCAGACTGCATTCAGAATGTGGCCGTTTTTGATTGTTGCTCTCAGTGAGCTTTTCTCTCCATTTATTTGTCTCCCTTTCTCTCTCTCTCTCTCCACACACCACCCCTGCAGCCTTAGAGACTCAATCTGTCTGTTTACACAGGTTTTGGGGGCTGCTTATGGAATGACAGCTTCAGGGAAGTTTGCTGCTCACCTGGGGGCGCAGGACTCCAACACGAGGCCTTTACTGAGTTAAATAGAAGCTGTGTCACCTTTTCTAACCAAGTCCTAAGATCTCACCGAGTGTTACTTTTGCTGCATTCTAAGTGAGTTACAAACATAACCTACCTTATTCAAGGAGAAGGGAGTTCTACTCCCTACTCAAGGGGTGTGACATGATTATAAAAGAACATGGGGGATGAGAGATGACATCAGGAACATTTTTGTATGATACCATTTGCTCCAAGAGGGAAGAGCCAGATGTGACAGTGGAATGTGAAATATATATAAAGGAATGCACATATATTTAACCATTTAAGTAGGAACATCATGATTAAGGCCACTTTTTAAGGGACTCGATATTTTTATAAACATCATATTTATGGTTGTTTGCATGTTTACTGCATGGCTACTTCAATATAATGAGGCATTCACAGGTGTGTATGTCCTGGACCAAAAACAATGTTTATAGACTGAAAGGCTGAATTAATAGATCCTGTTAAAGATTGTTGCTTTGGATGTTCTGATGAAAACATATAGAAGGCAATTTAAAAAAAGAGTTTAAGTTTCAGGAGAAATACCAGGATCAGGGAATGGGGTTTGGGAGCATCTACACAGTGTCACTGACCTGGTCCAAGAAGACCAGCATGCCCATCTAGACTTGCATTGATACAGGAATGTTTGACTCAGGTTATCTGCATGAATGTGATGCAGTTTGGGGTCATTTTTGTCCGTGAGGAGGATACTGTCTGCTCCACTCAGTTGACTCCTTCTTCCCACCCCGTGTCGTGATGATTCTGTGACAGGCACTGCTGGTGTCTATGAGGAGCCAAACCCAGACTCAGCCTGGCCTTTCTACTGACTCCTCCCTTTGAGGCCAGGTGGAGAGGGGGGAGGGTGGCAGCTGTCCTAGCATTGCGGCTATAAAAGGTAGGTTTGCGTGAAGAGAAAGCAGCATCTTGAATCCTAGCCCTGTTGGGTATCGGCTCTGTGACCTTGGCCTTAATCCTTAGCAGCCTGTGTTCTCATCTGTAAAATTGGGAAAATAATACCTGGCAGAAATTATATGAGATTGTGAATATACAATGTAGAAGTTAATCAATAAATAAAACTACAGTTCTCTGGCTCAGGCTGATGATTTGGATGACTAATGGAGAAAAAGCACTGAAGGCTTGATCTGAACATTTTCGGCTGTTGTCGATGGGTATCGGGTCAACTGTGAGTTAATCCATGAATTGTGAAGATTCACCTGCATTGATGCACAGAAATTCACCAGATTTTACATTGAATATTGACGTCATGCCTGTGTGTAGCTGCCATTCAAGTGAAATACTGAATGACTTTTAAAAATATAGATGAGTGGGCGCCTGGATGGCTCAGTTGGTTGATTCTTGGTTTCGGCTCAGGTCTTGATATCAAGCCCCGTGTTGGGCTTCGTGCTCAGCGTAGGGTCTGCTTGTCCTTCTCACTCTCCCTCTGCTCTTTCCCCCGCTCATGCTCTATCTCTCTCTCTCTCAAATAAATAAATACTATCTTAAAAAAGTGTAGATGAGCATTTTGCTTCACTGGAGTTAAAGCAGATTGGGCTGAATATCTGATATAATCTCTGATTATTTAACTACTTTGAATCCTTAAAATTATTTTGGTGTTTTGTTTTTTTAGGGCTTGCTTGGGTTTTAGCTCATCTTCCTTAAGATGTATAATTCCTGGGCGCCTGGGTGGCTCAGTTGGTTAAGCGACTGCCTTCGGCTCAGGTCATGATCCTGGAGTCCCGGGATCGAGTCCCGCGTCGGGCTCCCTGCTTGGCAGGGAGTCTGCTTCTCCCTCTCCCACTCCCTGTTTGTGTTCCCTCTCTCGCTGTGTCTTTCTCTGTCAAATAAAAAAATAAAATCTTTTAAAAAAAAAAAAAAAAAAAAAAAAAAAGATGTATAATTCCTCATGATACATGTTAGATGCCCAGAATATTAGATGATGTTCTCTTGGGAAGCTCTTTGCATCCATTTGATAATCAACTGCTACCGTGTCTTCTTGCTTTGTCTTAAGTCCCTTGATTCATATGAAGTGCTTTCACCCGTATAAATTAATTTCCCAGACAGTTTTCATAAAACATCTGTTTTTAGAGGGTACATATGTATTCACAGAAGAAGTTAGTAGTTCTGCCCCCAGTAACCTTAGAATGATAGTTTGAACACTTTAGACCTCATTTTACTCATTCTTAAAAAGTTCTTGAAGTGTTTGGCCTTTAAAACGTTATACTTTCTAGCTTTGCACAGTGGCAGTATCGTAGCCAATGAGGTTTATCCGAGGCGCGATTATTGCTAATTAAAACGTTATACTTTCTGGAGCACCTGGGTGGTGCAGTCGGTTACACATCTGATTCTTGGTTTCAGCTCAGGTCCTGATCTCAGGGTCGTGAGCTCTGGCCCTGCGTTGGGCCCTGCGCTCAGCCAAGAGTTGCTTGAGATTCTCTCTCCCTCTGCCCCTCCCCCCTACACCCGGGCCTCTCTCTAAAATAAATGAATAAATAAATCTTTAAAAAGTTATGCTTTCCATTGTTCTAAGACACCTATTTACCAGTAAAAACAAAGTTATGAGCAGTAACATTTTCTTCCACTAAATAGAGTCATGAAGTAAGTTGAGGTGTGAAGTTTGCCTTCTTGTTGTGTCTGAATAATGGGTCCAGTGGGTTCCCCTGAGGCACATGGTCTCTGGCTTGCTGCACCAGCCACTGCCTTTCCCACTCTTCTCCACTCCTGTGTTTCCCAGCTCCTGGAAACTGGATTCATGGCTAGTTTCACCGATGGCCCAGCCACGCTTGTTTCTAGCCATGTCTGGAGGCAGCCCGCTCCCATCCAACCCTTGTCTTACAAAGTATGGAACTGACTATTTACCATGGAAGTAAAATTAAAAATTATTAACTATAGGGGTGCCTGGGTGGCTCAGTCGTTGGGCGTCTGCCTTCGGCTCAGGTCATGATCCCAGGGTCCTGGGATCGAGCCCTGCATCGGGCTCCCTGCTCAGCGGGAAGCCTGCTTCTCTCTCTCCCACTCCTCCTGCTTGTGTTCCCTCTCTCGCTGTGTCTCTCTGTCAAATAAATAAAATAAAATAAAATAAAATAATTAACTATAGGGGTGCCTGGATGGCTCAGTCATTAAGCGTCTGCCTTCGGCTCAGGTCGTAATCCCAGGGTCCTGGGATCGAGTCCCGCATTGGGCTCCCTGCTCGGCGGGAAGCCTGCTTCTCCCTCTCCCGCTCCCCCTGCTTGTGTTCCCTCTCTCACTGTGTCTCTCTGTCAAATAAATAAAATAAAATAAAATAAAATAAAATAAAATAAAATAAAATAAAATAATTAAATAAAGGTTATAAAGACTGCAAACATCACAATCCAGTCAATGAAGTAATTTTCATACTAATTACCTGACAACAAATTTGTAATATTTTTCATACATTATTTGGCTTTATATTTACTGAATAATTGGGGTGCCTGGGTGGCTCAGTAGGTTAAGCGTCAGACTCTTGATTTCAACTCAGGCCTTGATCTCAGGGTTGTGAGTTCAAGCCCTGTGTTGGGGTAAGCATGGAGCCTACTTAAAAAAAATAATAATAAATTAATAGATTTATTGAATAGCTATTGATAATGGTATTATAATATAATTTTCTATAGAAAATAAATAATTCAGTCTTTCCTCTAGCAGGGTTCACTGAAATGTTTTTTAGTACCGATAGCTTAGAAACATTTATTATTCACAGCCCACTCCTGATAACATGATGTACCTTTTTAGGATTATTGTAAAGTTTTGAAAACCCATATTTAGATATGGTCTCTGGCTCTTTTTGTCAGAACCTCAAATGACTTGGTGGTAAGAGCATTGTAAGAAGCCAAGCTTGTATCTGGCTCGCAACAACCCCTTTACAGAAATGACTAAAAACCGCATAAATAACCATCTCACTAAATCCTAATGAAATGTGTCCCTAACTCAACTTCCTCTTAGCTGGGTTCCAAAATCACCCACAGCCACTCTAAAGGAATTTGATAGAAGGGAGCTGTGAGGTAGAGGAAGAGGTGTTTCATAGGAATAGTGGTCCTCCCTGCAAAAATGTTTCACTTTGGCAAATTATACAAAACCGTATGACAGTATGAATGAGAGAAAGTTGTGTAGTTGAGGGATCCTGAGCTAAAGCGTAGCACCTTCTGAGTAAAATCCCTACCCTTCACCCATTCTGAAGTCCCCCTGCTGGAACAGCAGAAGCTGGGGCCAGAGCCTGGGGCCTTGGTAATGACTTTATTTCGCCATTCCTACTGTGAAGCCTCATTGGCCCCATTTCTGAGCCAGCTGCTGGGGGTTGGAGATGGGGGCTCAGCTCACAAACACAGGTTCCCGCAGCTCCGTAACGAAACAGTCATCGAATGAACACATAGCCGCAGCTCCCTAGATACCTGCTTTGTCCATTCTTGGGCTCACTCACTTGTAGATCCC